>NW_006921782.1:749676-758373 GCF_000298275.1 Orycteropus afer afer
TTTTTTTTTTTTTTTTTTTAAAGATTTTTTGTAAAGAAGGGTTGTATTTAGAGGCCAGTAGCTAGAGATCCAACCAGTGGACCTCTTGAAGCACTACCAGGCCTTAAGGCCACCATCCGAGGGAGACTGGGAAAACCCGAGCCTCCGGAAATGTAATGTACCAGCAGGCAAAAAACAGTTCTTCATGTAGTACAAAATGAAACGAAACGAAACAAAAACAAAAACAGAAAGTAAAAATGAAACCGAAACATTTCTTAAATTCTAGTGCCATAGCTTTTTTTGTTTGTTTGTTTTTGTTGTTTTGTTTTGTTCATAAGAAAAAGAGAAAGATACTACTTATCCGTCAGACACATGCATCCTCATGTGGTCGTTGAACTGCTCGATTTGGTCAAACTTTGCTGGACAGACGGAGCAGACGTAAGTGGTCCCCTCCGTGCAGGCTACCACTCCGGGGGGCGCAGCGCGGGGACCTGGCGGTGTGCCCGCGGGAGGGGTTCCGTTGCTGGCACTGTGCAGGGCCACGTGTCGCTCCAGGAGGGTCTTGTGGGAGAACTTCTTTTTGCAGATGTAGCACTCATAGGACTTCTCCCCTCGGTGGAGGCGCATGTGCACGTTGAGGGAGCTCTTCTGGGTGAAGCGCTTGTTGCAGATACTACACTGGTATGCCCTCACTCCTGTGTGTGTCACCATGTGCTTGATAAGGTAATCCTTTAAGGAGAAGGAGCGCCAACAGATGCTGCATTGGTGGGGCTTCTCACCTGTTGATGTGAGAAGAGACAGCAAGCAGGACAGAGCGAGACATAGCAAGGGAGGGAGAATGAGAGACAGAAAAACAAGACAACAAAAAACAAAAACAAAACAAAAAATTTAAAAAAAAAATAAAATCTGGTAGGTTAATGGATAATCCTTGATTGGAAAGATCCAATCCTTCCTGGCCTCTCATGTTCAGATTTTGCTTTAAAGTGAAGCCAGGATAGTCTAGAGTTTTCCATTTTCCCATGCCAGAAAATGGCTCTTAGAAAGCTCTAAGGTACTCCCTACTAAAAGTCTTCAAAAGTCATTCTTTGAGGAAAGGGGGGGGCCTACTTTAGGGGAGTCATTTTCAGTGTCATCATTAGGGGATTTAGCTATGTGTTTTGCATTAACCTTATCAAACAAATATAAGAAATAGAGGAAGATTTTTGGGATATGGGACTCTCTAGAGTCTTTGGAAGCTAAAGGACAGTGGTCACAAAACTTGACTCTTTGAGGATAGTCCCCACTTCCAATGTTCTGTAGAGTAAATGTACTCATGCCCTGAGTGGTGGTGTTGTTTGCCTGTCGACTCATAGTTGACCCCTCCTTGGGTTTCCCAGGCAGTATCACTACGGAAGTAGATTGCCCCATCTTCCTTCCAAGGAGTGGCTGGTGGATTTGAACCGCCAGCCTTCTGGTTAGCAGTCAAGTGCCGTAGCCACTATGCTACCAGAGCTCCTGAGTGTAGGTCTGCAAAATAATGGCCAACATAGGAATAAGTCATTCTGAAGAGCTGTGCTTTCAATCTGGACTATTTTTTTTCCCTAAAATGTAACTTGCAGTTAACTGGTTATTCAATATTGGCTGTACTGGGCTGCAGATTGGCTTTATCAGGTATGGAGTTTGAGTAGGTGGTAGAAAGTGTGATGATCTCAAAGTCAAAGCGTCCTGTTCAAATCCAGACACCAAAACACTGCACGCCACTGTGACAAATTTCCACATGCCTCTGAGGTATAGGGCCCTACTTACCTCACTGTGCAGGTGTTGACGTGAAATATACATGAAATCACTCTGCAGACTACCAAGAGTGGTATGGGCACACTTGTATGGTATTCTTATTACAAGGATATTTGTCACCCTCCCCCAACCCGTATTAAATAATTTTCTATATGCTTTTTGAACTCCAAGGTCAATCTTTAAAATAGTTTTTTGTTTCTTTGTTTGCTCTCGGGCTTTGGTAGAAGTCCTTTATCCTCCTTGGTTTCCTTCTGTAGTTTGCTGTTGGCTTAGAAACTAAGCAATCAAGCTTGTTAAAAATGGCAAAGTAATACAACTATTGGTCTCTACTCATCCAAAACAAAAGAGATAGATGGAAAACCAAGATACAGAAGAGAGAGTCATCTACAGGACTGTCTACATGAAATATGGCCTCATCTACCCTGAGACCAGAACAACTAGATGATGCCTGGCCACCACTACTGATCATTCTGTTTAGGGTGCTACTGATCACAATAGGTGGGTACTGATAGGATGGTAGAAAAATGTGGACTTACTGGACTGGTTGAGACTAGACCACTTCCTGAGACTACTGCCCTGAGGCACTATTTAAACCTTGAACAGAAACTATCCCCCGAGGTCATCTGTGAGCTGCATCACAGGGTGGCTCACAAAATAAAGAATATTACCCATGAATACTGAGCTCTTTAAAAATTCATCTCTATGAAACCAAAAAGGTTAACAATTACTTTTAAAAACAACAACAACAACAACAACAACAACAACAACAAAGATGAAATAAGGTAAAGGGGCAGGGAAACTAGATGACTGGAAATGGAACATCCAGAATGGAAGTCATGAAAATGTTCATGCACTGTGAAGAATGTAACCAATTTCACTGAATAATTTGTGTAGAAATTATTCAATGGGAAACTAATCTACCATGTAAACTTTCATTGAAAACACAATAAAATATTATCTAAAAAAAAAAAAGTAAAATAAGAATGATGACATGGTGTATTCTTCTGTAAGTCAACAGACCTGTGATATTTCATTTGATATTTACTTAAATCCTTAAATACTTGTTTTGTTGTTGCTGTTTGGTGTTTTTAAGGTGTTTGGCCCATCTCTCCCAACCCAATACTGGTTACCCAACGTAGGCATTCACCTCAGGAAGAAAGCCCTTGCATGTGCTCTTCTGTGACCCAACCTAAAGCCCCAAATCTCTGTAACTTACTCCAGGAGAATATTTCAACATGTAAAGAATGCAATAAGGTAGGAAATCTACTTCTTAAATTTGAGTTAACTTCTATTTAAAATATATGCCTGTGTTTCCATTATGCAACAGAAGGTGTGTGATATGTTAAGGTATAACAGCAATGAAAACATTCACCGTATATTGAGTGCCTGCATACTATGTGCCAGACTCAGTGTTAAGTGATTTAAATTCCTGATCTGTTTTATGAAACTTCATCTCATCAGAAAACTTTTTCTTTGTGCTTGCAAACAAAAAAGGGTATATTTTGAAGCCCACACTCATAATAAATGGCTCTTTCATTCAGAGATTACTCCATGAATTTCTGAATTGATTTCATTGATCTTTAAACGGTTTTCCTTTAGTTGTTCAAAACTATTTTGACCTGGTCCCCTCTCCTCTCAACTCTCCTCTGATTTCCTTTCCCTTCATTCTCACTGATGGGACAGTATGATCCATAGGATCAAAGATTAAGAGAGAAATTTTTCACTGCTAACCAGAAGGCTGGAGGTTCAAACCCACCAGCCACTCCTCAGAAGGAAGGTTGGGCAATCCTACTTCCATAGTGATACTGCCTCGGAAACCCAAGGAGGGATCGCTATGAGTCAGGGCTGACTCGACGGCATATCACAACAACACAACAGGCCTAAAATGGAACAATTTCAAGAAACCTCATTCCAAATACTCTCAGTTTGCTGAAGTGTTTGGCCTATGCACAGTGTTTACAGAAGTAAATGTCTATGAAATGAGAGATTGCCTAAGAGCACTGTGATAGTCCATGTATGTTATTTTCAATTGGAATGTTTTTGTCAGCTGGAAACACACTTGGAATTCAGCTAGTCTTTACCATCATCATGCTTTCCATACAGTTTATAGAGGCTATGATGAGTCAGCCAGCTATTTTTTTAAAATGTGTCTACCTGTCACCTTTAATGGGAAGTGTGCCTTAAGTTCCAGATGGTATTTTGGCTACCAGGAAGTTGAAACTTTGTCTGTGTTAAAATTTCTTGCTGTTTGAAACGTTCACCTTTTTATAGTGTGTTTTTCCTCTAGGCAAGGTCATGGATGAAGGCTTTTTGCTTTCACACCCTTCTAATCTGACTATAAATTGATTACTAACAGTTGTCATATGTCTCTCCATAGGATGTAGATGTATGTTATTTGTACTCATGTAGCATTGCTTCTACTATTAATTTTCCATGTGACCCTGGACTTTTAAAGTGTTTTCACCTCTTTGGGATTGTTTACTCTTCTGTAAGTGAAGAATGGACCAAGCACTTGCCACAGCCCTTATAGATTTAGTGGTCAATGGCCATGGCCCACAAACTCTGGGGACTCTAGTTCTGGCCCTGTCAGCTCATAACCGGAGGACAACTTGCTTAATCACTCCATGCATCAGCAATCCTACATCTTAAATAGGATAAATTATCCTGTTGCCTTCCCTGCCACAGAAAAATGGTATGATAATTAGTGAGGAAAAATGCTTGCAAAGCACTTGGGAGCTCCTTCAAGGAAGATGCTCTCTATAATTATTAAGGTGCTGTGGTGGTAGATGGTAAGCATTTCAGGAACTTGCAATCTACTTCCGTAGAGATACAGCCTCAGAAACCCAAGGAGGGGTCGCTGTGAGTCGAATAGACTTGACAGCAGTGAGTTTGGGTATTTATTTATTTATTTATTTTACTATATGGGGTGTATTTTCAGATTAGCTGGTGTCAGATTTGAAACAATAGCACACAGCAGAAATGTTACTTTCTGGCCCCCCTCCCATGATTTCCTTGTATGTTTCTTATAGGGATCCCCAAAAGGCATTCAAAATTGTTAATGAGATGGTTCTTGTCTGATTGTGTCTCCCTAAATGGATAAAGGGAAAGTGAAGATGAATGGCTTTCCAGGTCTAAGCCTATGTCTAGAAAATGGAAGCTGATTTATTAGAAAGAGACGTGAATTATAAAGCAGGCACATGAATTGTAATATGAGGGGAAGAGATAAATAAGCCCTTTACTTTAAAATAATCCCATTTGGGGCTATATGGATGTATGAGTCAGATGTTTTCATTTCTTTGGCTGAGTGACTGAGGCAGGTTACTTAACCTCTTTAGCCTTGGTTCTTTACCTATACTTGAGGGTAGCACAGGAAATACCTACCTCATAAAGGTGTTTTGAAAATTAAAGAGATAAAGCACTTAGCACTGTGTACGGCAGAGAATATGTGTTCACTTTTAGGAAAATTAACCTGTTCCCTTGAGTACAGTTTCATCTATCTGATGATAGATGAAACTGAGAAATGGCATGAAAAAGTCAATCCAGGATTTTTTTTACAGAATTGTTTTCTCTGAAATATTTATAATCAATAAAACAAGTGATTATGTTAAAGATATGTATTTCAAAGTTAAGGGTTTAGTTGCTCAATTACATATGCCAATGGCAAGAAAAGGATCTCTGGTGGCACAATGGTTAAGCACCTTGCTGCTAACCAAAATGTCGATGGTTCAAACCCACCCTGCTCTGTGGGAGAAATGAGCTGGAGATTTGCTTCTGTAACAATTGTAGCCTAGGAGACCTATGTGTGTGGTTCTACTCTGCCCTACGAGGTTGTTATGGGTCCAAACTGACTTGGCAGCATACAACAACAACAACGGCAAGAAGTGGTATGATGAATAAAACATCATCAAATACCATGGACAGAGGATTTCCTAGCAAGCAGCCACTGAGCATCTGAGGCAGAAAAAGCAAAAAGCAAATGAAGAGAGGAGACAGTGAAAGGGGAGGCAGCCTCCTATATAATTCCAAGGGGTGGTGGTGAACATATGTATTTTTCTCCATGGTTTGATGCCTACACTCTAAAGAATCACTTTCCAGCCCTTCTCATAGACCAGCAACTTATACTTGACCATGATTGACAAGTGGGGGAAAAGAAAGAGGAAGAAAGATCCTATTTAGGTTAGTAGGTACAGAGGGTTCTGCTCAAAGTTCACAAAGTTCAAGTAAAAGCCATCTGAATGGGCTGAGACACCCCAATTCTGAAAGAAGCATCTCTGTACTGGGGACTCAACAAGAAGCCATTTCTTCTTCCTATTCTTTCTCATTCTTACCAGGCTTCCCTGGACTACAGGAAGATCAGTGAATGCTGTTATGGGAATACTTTCCAGAAGCTCTTTTCCCAGTCTCTCTCCCTCCCAATCATTGGCTCTAGCACACACCCTTCTCTTCTGAAAACTTTGAGGAGTACAATGAGGGGTCAGAAAACCAAGACTGGTGCTTGGCAAGCAAAGAAGGAAGAAGAGAGTATGAATAGGAAAAGGTGGCCACTGGCAAGCAAAGCAGAAGGGTTTCTTGAAAGTACAGGTCCTCTGAATGGGGAAAAATCAAGACTGGACCAGAAAAATGTGAAAGGTTCCACAATGGAAGTATATATAGATGGAGCTTTCACTGGCTGCAGAGTTTGCTCTCCACCCAGAGAAGTCAGGTAAAAGGAGAGCCCACACGTGAGATATGGTTGGTGTAATTGCCTGACAGCCCTTCTTCCATCTCTTGGGGTGCTACTTGGTACCATCTTGGATTGCAAGACTGTCTAGGAGGGACTGCCTATGGGAGATTCATTGCATTCACAAAACATTTGTGGCTTCAGTGACTACTAAAATCTTCTGGTGAAACAATTTTGAAGAACTCGGAGCTTTATCCACACTCCCTCTTTTCTTACAACTTTGAGTGAGGTGGATATTAACATCCTCAGAAGAATTATCTCCATTTCGAGAGGTGCAATAACATTTATAAGGTCACTCATCAAGTCAGTAATAGCTGACATTATGCTATCAGCCCAGCCAGATTATCAACCCCTCCCCTGTCAATAATACCTTCTTTCTGAATTATGCTGCTCAATGTATGATGTTACTATAACATATATAACATAACAAATATATATAACATGGGTGTTATATATAACATCAATGTTCATAAATATTTTTTGCTAACTTTTTAGAATTTAGAGTTAAGTGCTTTCACATAAATTATGTGATTTTATTTTCAGAGGAACCAAGTAAAGGACTATTCAGGTCTACAACTTACATGGCAAAAAGCCGGCTCAGCTTGGTTTTAGAATTCACCTAAAGTCACTCAGTAAGTAAGTGGTAAAACTAAGCCTTTCTTACTACAAAGCTTACACTTGTTCCATTAACCAGCTGGCTTGATAGAATTAATTAATAGTCAATGCTAACTGAGAATTATCACATAATTATCGTGATCTCACTATTGCTACTCTAATATAACATTGTTATTTTACTATTATTGTTATATCTATTTGCATAATAATATGACATTGTTATTTTACTATTATTGTTATATCTATTTGCATTGAATTCATAGCTGAAATAGCTGAGTTTTTCAAAGTTACAAACAAAATCATCATATGCTCAGAGAATACCAGTGGACTGAAAGCAGTCACCAGAGGACTATCTATGGTATGATTCAGAGAAAGGTCAAAACATCTATAGCTATTGGTGAAGAAAACACCAGTGGGAACACAAGTAGTTGTATAATGTATTCTCTAGCAAAAGAAAAAAAATAGAAAAAGAACTTTAACAGTCTTGCTGAGAAAGCATATATTTGTGTGTAATTCCCTTGTATTAAGTTCTCCTGGAAAGCATGCCCACATTTTGAACATTTATCTAGTAACTCATTCAACAAACATGTGTTAGACATATTTTCTATACATTTTAAAGCAAAAAGTCCTAAGATGAATCTAAAAGAAAGATGGAAATTGATAAGGTTGTCACATAAAATATAGGACACCCAGTTAAATTTAAATTTCATATAAACTATGAATTTTTTTTAGTATATTTATGCCCTAGATATTACATGGGATATAACTAAAAATATATTTGTTGTCTATATGAAATTACAATTTAACTGGGCATCCTGTATTTTTATTGCTAAATCTGTCAACCCTGTAACTAGAAGCAAACAAATACTCTCAATGCCATCCTGGTCATTTTTTCATATTATATGTGCTATTTTGTTATACAGAGCAAGGTAAGAACAAATAGAAATGGTAATTAAAACATATTTATATTCATGGAGAAACTACTTAATATATAAATATGTATTTTTGTATTCTGTGGGGCTACATCATAAAATAAATAAACAATGCTATAGAAATAAACCAGTCATCCTGAAGTGAGCAGACATCATTAGAGAAGGATTTTATCCATTCATTCATCAGGTATTTATTGAATATCTGTTATGTGCAACGTATTATGTTCAGTACATTAAAGCATAAGGTATCTACATATATTTGTATGTGTAACCATTTCTGCTCTGAGTTTATATTCTAGCGGGAAGGTGTATAATGATAAGCCAAGGAAGATGGGGCAATCTACTTCCATAGTGATACTGCCTTGGAAACTTCAAAGGAGGGGTCGCTATGAGTCGGGTCTGACTCAACAGCCTATAACAACAACAACAACATGTGCCATAAGATGTATGTTTACCATGGTCCTTATGCAGTTTGAAAGGCTTGGCTCACCTCTCATATGTGATCAAGCTGTTATCCATAACTCTGACTTACTGTTTCCAAACACATAGATTCTTATTTGTGGAATTTTAGTGAACAAAGTTATGTAACAAAAGAAACCAGGTGCCGTGCCCCTCCTAATCACCCAGACTCCCTAGAATCCTCTGATTCTTAACTTTGGCATGTGTATCAATCACCTG
>NW_006921782.1:758733-839297 GCF_000298275.1 Orycteropus afer afer
AAAAAAAAAAAAAAAAAAGTTTTCCCAAGAATTTGGAGAGCACTTTGTTTGGAAACATGGGCCACAGTACATCCTGGGCCTGGATTTATTCCATATGCTCAGGTGGTTTTGCCTTTTGAAGATCCAGACCAGCTGTTCTTGAACTTTGTTAGTTATAGACCCTTTCAATTGCACAAAAGTCTCAACAGACAGAGGGCCTCTCCAAATTGCTACTGCCAAATAATTATGGGGTGAGTTATGAGTGTTGCTTCTTTTAAACGAGGTGTTTAAATGATGCACACATATTACTAATTGTTCCTAGTTGTGGTTATATTATACACAGCCATACTTAGTTTATTGAGGACTTTCAAAGTTTACCAGAGATCTGAAGACCACACCTGGAGAATAACTCAAATTTGGAAAACGACTTTACTTTCAGCTTTAGCATCTATGATGTCTAAATGTGCAAACCCGTTGCTAGTTTCTCATGGGAAAATCTTGCTATTTGGGTTAAACACAGAATCTTTCATTGGAGAAATGCATTTGTTGATGAAAAAAAAGAATTTTTGATGGTACACTGAAAAGTTTATGTTGTAAATTTAGAGGCCTTTTTCAATATATAATCTAAAAGGGTGTGTGAATTTGATACCATATGTCTACTAGAAAAGATGCCCAGAAGGGGACAGTCAGATAAATCTATAGACCCAAGACCAGCAATGCAAACTTGGACTAAGGAGACAGTTCTACAAGTGATCTATTTGCCCCTAATCCTTAATATGATGGTTTGTAAGACAACTATTCAGAGGATGAAAGAACATCATATAAGTGAGAGCACTCTGTAAACCATGACTTGCCACGTAAGCTAAAGATACTACTATTTGATTAAATAGCCTGATAAAGATGATACTCACATCATATGGAACATTTCCCTGGACTGAGCTCAAGTTATTAGTGTATATGTTTACCCCATTCAACACAGTGACTTGCTCAAAACAAAACAAACGCACTGCCATCAAGTTGATTGTGACTCATAGCCACTTGTATTGGGTTTCCAAGGTGGTAAATCTTTACAGAAGCAGACTGCATGATCTGTCTTCTGTGGAGCAGCTGGTGGGTTTGAACCACCAACCTTTATGTCAACAGCCAAATGCCTTAACCACCAGAGCTCCTTAGTGACTCACTACTACCTGATTTTCTCTCTATCCTCAGTAGTAAATCACTATGTTTATTTGAAGATGTGAAAATTAAGACCAAGTGATTCACCTGAAAATACATATATTGAATTATATAATGTTCCAACTTAAGTAGAACTGCAAAGGCGGCAATGTTCATTGTAACTAATGCTCTATTTGGGTTGCTCATTTCCATGCTGTGTAACTTGTCTGTTGCTCTCCTTCCCTGCTATTTCTCAATTTAAACTTACCTGCTTTGTGTCCTATCCCTCAGATTCATGACCTGAGACATAAGGTTACTTTGAGAAACTAATTTGTTTTCATGTATCATAGTTCAAGTATGTACTTTTTCTCAGGCAACTTAATTGTCATTTAACAGGGATATTCTGGAACCAGAGGTTTACCAGAAGAGTGACACTCATGATAGAAACTTCAAATATTGTAAGCACCACTGGTGGTGGGTGTTTTTAGGAATAAGAAAATCTATGTGGAATCACATCACCTTGTAGTCACTGATCTGGAAAAGAATCTGTGGAGCTAGGAAAAAGCGCTGGTTGGGAGGCCAGGAGATCTTAGCTGTAGAATCATAGAATCGGGGGATGAAACGCTGTATTGCCGAACAATCCACACCTCTGCATTGTTCCTACCAAACGGTCATCCAATCTCTCCTTGAATACTTGTAATCACAGGGAACTCACTCCCTTTGGAGACAGTCTATCCTATCTTAGAGGAGCTCTGGCTGCTGAAAAAAATTGTCTTTTATTGATTTTGGGGAAAAAAAAATCTCCTTAGAGCTTCCAATCCTTGGTCTAGTTCTACCTTTTAGAGTCAAATAGAATAAACTTAATGTCTCTTCCTCCCAACATCTTAATAACTACCATTTTATAGAGTGTTGATTATATGACAGAAACTGTTGTAAGCACTTCATACATAAATTCATTTAACCTTAGAATCACTACAATTAGTAAAGTGTATCACTATTATCCCTATTTTATAGACAAGTAAACTGAAGTATAGAAAGGTTAAGTAACTGTCCCACGATGACAAATTCGGCAGTAGCTAAGCCTGAACTCAAACATGGTCAGTCTGGCTCCAGAGCTCAAGTTCACAACCACTACATCATGCTGCCTTTGATGCTCAAATATTGAAAATGATTTGGAGAGTCTTCACTTCTGCAGGCTGACCATCCCCAGCAGCTCAACCAAGGCTTTGTGTCCCTTTCTCATGCTAATAATGCTTCTCTGAATGTGTCCCAGTTAGTCCTTTTCTAAGGTAGTGTCTACAACAGACTGTTGTCTTTAGATTTAGAAAACAGATAATATTCAATAGAGAATAGAGTGAGTCTATCACCCTTCCTCACTTCAGGGATCATGAATGCAGCTAAGTTTGCCTCTGCTATTTTGTGGGCTCTTCATGCTAATGGCTCATATAGAAGTCACTACAGACTAATACATGTTCTGCCTGTGTAATTTTGGTCTATAAAGTGACTGAAATATATGACCTCCAAGGACTTTTGCAGTTCTGAATACGTATGACCAAAGAATGTATTGCAAACCTCAATGTCTATCGTCTATAAGGGATATTGTATCTGTAATTTTTTTTTTTTTTTTTAAATCAGGTTTTCCTATTTTGTCCTTCTTCATCAAGGGTTTCTGTGATTTTATCTTTGGGTGCTAGGGTGCTTTGTTCCTGAGATGGCACAGTTTGGGTGCTAGGAGATGGCATGTGGTGGAGTCTCCTTAAAATCTGAGAAGTAACTCAACACCTTCCATCCCCTCCCTGCCCCTCCCTTCCCATAGCCCCATTCACACCCCTGTACCAGGCCTCCTTGATCCTGCACTCACCTGTGTGAACGAACATGTGCTTGACATAATTCTGTTTGGCGGTGAAAGTCTTGTTGCAGAGAGTGCACTCATAAGGCTTTTTTTCGCCCTGCCCACTGGCTGTGCTGTGGCCTGCGGATGGGGCCAGGGGCTGTGGCGCTGGCAGCTGTGCAGTAAAGGTTGACAGGCCTGGCTGGGACACTGTCACAAACTGGGTCTGCTGGCCTGTCAGGGGCTGCGGCAGGCTGAAGAGGAAAGGCTTGGGGCCGCTGCCCGCGGGCTGGGTAGTGAAGAGGGCCGGCAGGTAGGTGTTGCCGGCTGTGCCTATGACCTGTGTGTTGCTGGTCAAGGTCAGAGGCATCCTCAGGTTGCTGGTGAGGGTTTCCGTCTGGCGTAAGTAGAGCTGGGTACTTGGCAAGGGCTGCCCAATGGATGTGTTGACCGAAGGCTGCTGCAAGACACTCTTGTCGGAGCTGTTGCTTACAGTGATGACTGTGTTGTCCATCTCCACCTCGTTGCTTCTCTCTGGGGAGGAGGCGCCTGTTTCTAGCTGGTGTGGCGGCGGGCCGCCCTCGGCAGGGGCTTCAGTGGCTTGCTCAGGTTGAATGGGTTCGGCCTGGTTGTCCCGCACTGCCCCAGCCCCGAACTGCTGCTCCACCGAGTCGGGCTCGGTACCTATGGAAGAGCTGACACCTGAGTCAAAGCTCTCACCCTTTGGCTCACTCTCGGTGCCCTCAGCCTGGTCGGTGTCTTCTGTGCACTCCTCGGATTCATTGCGCTCCAAGATCTGCACCCTCTGCTGTCCATAGTAGTCATAATCGTCCTCCATCTCCTGTTTGATGTGGATGTTGCCCACCAAGGTCTGGATGCGCACGGGCCGGGGTTGCTTGCGGCAGTGCGTCGTCTCGGGTGTGGTAGACAGATAGCGCTCCATCTGCTGCGAGCGCTCATGGATGCGTGTTATCCAGCTGGGGTCTTCAATGTGGTGGTCGCGGGGTAGGCCAAGGGCTGTCTCATGGTGGCTAACCACTGCACCGCTGTAGAAGGAGCGCTCACCGCTGCCGTTCTGCATGGAGCACGCGTAGAGCGCAGAGTAGATCCTGTCCACGCTGTGCTGTGAGTGGCTCTGCAAGTAGCCCGACTCCGTGTCACTGCTCTGGCCCGATGTGCCTGACTCAGGAGTGCCTCGTGGTGTGTCCTGGCCTGAGTCCTGGATCCCAGGGAACACATCGCCCACATTCTGCGACACAATGCGCGTGCACTCGTCTATGACAGTTTTGATCTGCAGGATGCTGGCGGCCGTGAGGATCTGCAGGGCTTCTGACTGCGAGACACGCAACACACCGCTGTACATGAAGTCAATGAGCTTTTGCACAGACTGCACTGATACCACAGACGGGATCTCAATATCGCTGTAGCCCAGAAGCAGCTTGTCCTGGAAGAAGGGGCTGCCGGCGGCCAGCACACAGCGGTGGGCACGCAGCATGCTCCCGTGGATGCGCACCGTCACGTCACAGAAGTGGCCACGGTTGCGCTGCTCGTTGAGGGTCTCGAGCACGGAATTGCTGAAGTTGTGAAGGTTGATGCTGTGAATGCGCTCGGTCATCCCCTTGCAACTGATGTCACCTGCAGCACGGCAAAACAGACAAAACACAGTATGGGTGAGCTGTCTAGCTGTCTTCCTAATACCTAGGGCTCAGCTGGGTAATGCTAACCGTTCCCAGAAGCAGACCGGAACAGGGTTCTGTGGCGAGATGAACAGGGAACAAGTCACAGGGATAATGGCCCAGTGAAACAAAGCTTTGAATATTTTGGCCTAGTGCCTAAGGCATCTGACTGCTAACTAGAAGGCTGACGGTTCAAATCCACAGGCCATTCCTCCGAAGGAAGGTTGGGCAATCTACTTCCATAGTGATACCACCTGGGAAACCCAAGGAAGGGTCACTATGAGTTGGGTCTGATTCGAGTGCACATAGCAACAAAAAAATAGCCAGATAGTTGGCTATTTTAACAACTTCAACAGAGAAGAAATGATAGGCAAATGGAAGACTTGTACTTATGGAACTCTCTACCTAAGCACAGGACTTGTGGGGAAGCTTATATATCTCTCCAGTTCACTGAAGTTCCTTATCTTATTCACAGGAAAAATGTTCAAATAAATAAATAAATAAATAATCTTGGCCTATCAATTCATATAGCACTTTACAAAATAATAATAATAATAATAATACCCTACATGATGTATGCAAAAACTCATCTCAGGCTAAGCTGTTCACCAAATAGCTGCTGCCTTGTTTTCCAGGTGAAGGATGGGCTCACCTATGCTAACTACAGGGGCACCTGCCCTCTGCTTTCAGTATCTACACATTCTTGCCCTCATTGGCAATCTTTTTGAGCATTTTCTTGGGTGGCTATATGTGATATGGGTGATTTTCTGAATTTTCTGAGGTGTAATGACAAAGAAATGCTAAAAAGGTTAGAGAGGCAGTGTTGACCCTGGAAAGTAAGGTGCACTAGGTGATCACATTTATCATTGAAACCAGGCACTTTTAAGCATGAAAAGGAGCACTGTTAATAATTAGGCCAGGACAGTGGGAGGAAAGAGAACTGTTAATAATTAGTCCAGGACGGCAGGAGCAAACCAGGACAGGGATAGATGATCACCCTAGGTAATAGCCACACTCCATCCATTTGCTAGAGGGGTGTATCTAACAGCTTCCACTCTGAGGAAACAACATATAGCTACTTGGAGGATGTGGATGGTCTGACCCATTGCCACTCATATACTTCAGGCTGATAAGAGATAATGTTGCAACATTTAAATAACAGTTTTTTTAAAAAAGAAGGTGGCTGCAGCACTAAGTCTTAATTTTTTCCTATTCTATGTCACCTCTCTGATGTCTCTAAAGATTTCTTCTCTTCAAGCCACTGTTTTCCTATTTTCTATTGGATTCCTCATTTCTCACTTTCACAATTTCTAAGATATCTGCTTGGGAGAAGAAAGTAAGTGGGTTTCCAAAGCGAGGTGGCCTGAGTACTGATTGTTGGCCCAAGACCCACATCCTTTTGTGCTGTGAGAAATAACCCCAGAGGTGATGGCCTGCAGTGGTGAGGAATGCCCAACTCCTCAAGTTCTTTCTCCTTCGCTTTAGGATAGAGAAACTACTCAGAAGTGTGAGCTCATCTGGCTTCTCAGCTGTGCCTCACTTGGTCTCCTCATCCTGTCTGAGGCTCAGTCAGTGTGACTACACCTTTTTATATACTATTCATTTCCTTTGTTCCCTTCTTTACACATATACAACCTTAAGTATATACACTTAACTTCATAAATGCATACAGGCTCTAGGTTCATGTTCAGTCATACTATTTGCACTAATTTCTATATGAGAATTTTTTGTTTCAACTTTCATCAGGTGTGTTATTTGCCTAAAATACTGCATTAGGCTGCAACTTCTATCTTTTTCACTTAAATAAAACAGAATCTCTTTGCCAGATTGAAGAATGATAGTAAATCCTTTTAACTGTGCTAACAGAAAATATGACCCAAGAAGAAGACATCAATAACCCAGGAAGGGATGTGTAGGGAGTTAACAGATCAAATTCCAAGTTCTTGCTGGGTTACCCATGCATGTGAACCACAATAAGAATAACAAGAACAAACATCTTTTTAGAGCTTTAGTGCATGTCAAGTGCTGTTTTATTTTATATATGTTATTTCATTAAATCCTCAAGACAGCCTTATGAAGTAGGTAGCATTATTATCTCCACTTTATAAATAAGGAAGCTGAGGCCAGATAAATTAATAAACTTGTCCAAGGCCACATGGGCAATAGATGGTACAGCAGGCATTTGAACCCAGGCTCTAGAGTCCATACTCTTAACTGCTTCTGTAAACCACATGCCTTGCTCTTGAATGACCATTATATATTCATGGATCTGCTGTAAACTTGTGTGAAAGGGTTTGTCTACTTCTCCCTCCAGAGACTTCTTTACCAATCAGTGACTTAGCGTGGCTCTCATGTTTCCAGACCTTGAGGCTTCATCATAGTCCTACTCATTTAACTTAAGGGACTTTTAAAAGTTTATAGATGGAACAATGCAAGAAATAAAATAACTCTCCCTGGCACTAAAGAGTAGAGTTTTTGGTATATAATTTTACTATCATGAAGACCTGTTTTATTTAAGTAAAACAGCAAGCAGTAAAAGTGGTGGCATCTGTGATAAAATCCCCATCCCGGACTAGAAGTCATTACTTTATTTTTGACAGATTTGTTTGAAAAAGTTTTCCTACACAAGTGAAAACCCTCTTTAAACACATATTTTCTTATAGCATTCACCAATCACAGTGTTACCGTGAGAGATGTCACGTAGGACAGAGTTGTCTTTCAGAAAATTCCAGGAAAAAGTTCTATCATAATTATCATAATAATTAATATCCATGTAGTGTTTTCCAGTCTACAAAACACTTTCACATGCAATATCTTATTTACTTTTTACAACAATCCTATAGGTTTTCAGGACAGGTATCATTCCAATTTGACATAAGAGGAAATTGTGTCTCTAAGTGTCAAATGATTTGCCCTATATTTTACGCATCTAGTAAGTGGCAGGACTGCCCAAATGTAGCTTGGACTGCCTAAAGATCTCAGTCCATCCTGATTCTTAGGATATAGTAGTAACAATAAAGGCACTAGATGTGATGATGAAGGTTCTTTTTGAGATGGGAAATGGTCAACAGCAAAAGCTGTGATATAACATACATTCACTCACACACTGCCCCACACACATATATTCACAGTGGTATCACTGGAGGGTACAGGGGGTGCAGACTGCACTGAGTGTCACTGTCAGAGGGGATGACAACAAAATGATGGTCTGTAAATTTTTTGTGCAGTGTTTCACCAGAAATTATTATTATTATTCAATAAAAATACCACTGTCATTAGTTATAACAACAGAATATTTTTCATAAGCCCAGCTGACATGTATCAGTATACCTACAAGGCTAAAACTCTATGTCAATTTACTTTTTGAACCTTCTAATGTGCTCCTGGGAGCTCTGGTAGCATAGTGGCTAAGGCACTTGACTGCTAACCAGAAGGCTGGCGGTTCAAACCCACCAGCCACTCCTCGGAAGGAAGGTTGGGCAATCCTACTTCCGTAGTGATACTGCCTCGGAAACCCAAGGAGGGGTCGCTATGAGTCGGGTCCGACTCGACGGCACATAACAACAACAACAACAATGTGCTCCTGCCAGAGCTGTCATTATTACCCAATTACAACGAAGCTTCCACTCCCCTGGTTTCATCTGTATGCACTACAATCAAGTACCACTGTCCTTGGTTGCTGCAGGTATTTTTATAGTTGCTGCTCTAGCTACAATACTGTGGTAGTTAGTATTTATGAAACTGTATCAATAACTTTTCTTGAGAATGAAGTAGTAATTAAAGGAAAAGAAGGAAAAAAATTAAAAAAAGGCTTCTAGTCAGTTACTAATAATGTAACTAATAATGTTGTAATTCAATGTAGAAAGATTTGATAAAACAATGTTGCTAGTATTCATATAATCCAAGAAATAGTATATTTAAGCAATTTCCAACCATATTTTTTTAAATCACATATTATTCTACAATTAAAATTGCCAATAAACATTACTAAAGATTTTGTTCTACACCACCAGAGCTCATATAGAGTTTTTGGGGTACAGGAGGAAGTCTGTGTTGGGGGGAATGTGACACCATGAGCTATTACACTGGGTGACAGTAACCCTCTTGATGCCACTGTACATACAATGTTATCAAAGAATTCAAACTGCTTGTTTGATTGAACTAGATTGCAAATCTAGTCCATTTAAACAATCAGGCAATACTGTAGAAGTGATCACAAAAATGTCTTTTAAACAGTCTGAGTTATAATTATTGTAATGTTGTCACCACCAATTCTATTAAAAACCATAGAGACAGACTCAAACCTGCACAGATATACAACCTGACAAGCTGAGTTGTATTTTTTTTTTTTTTTTTAATAAGAAATACAAGCTTTCAACAGCTCAATGAGTATGCTGGCCCCACACTGCAGAGAGCAGACATTAAAGGCTGAATCCATTTTGCTGATATGGGTACAGACGCAATGGGGTCCCTGCGTCTCCATTCAAGTGTGCCTTGTGCCTCCAGTACACAAAGCTGAAGTAATTCCTTTCCCAGGCTCTCTTTTCTTTTTAACATTAGTACAGTGGGAAAAAGTTTCTGCCACAGCAAGGCAAAGTCCAGGCTTTTGTGAAACGTGTTCTTTTCATCCAGTGGGCATTAATGTATAGATTCCAATGGAATAAATCTGAAATACTCTACTGTAGAAGATTTTCCCCCCATTGAGAACAAATCTTGATTAGATGGTTATTCAGGGACTGGATAGGAAGGAAGGGTGTGAAAATGTGAATTCCATTCTTTCTTAGATTGGCACTGAATAGGCATTTGGGCTATTCAAGGGGAAAAAAAAACAACTCTCAATTCTTCAAAACCACAGAACTTTACATAGATTATGTGTATTTGGGGGATGCACTCTCTCCCCCTCCCCCAAATTCACAATGGGGTGAACACAGAACTGATGACAAAATGAAAATATGATTATATATATATATATATATATATATATATATACACACATACATACATACACACACACACACACACACATATATGTATAATTCTCTGTGTTTTCAACTAACAACCTACTTTCGTTTCACCAGAGTAAAAATATGGAGTTATTTATATAATGGCATTCACTAGATGCATGCAAGGAACTGGACCACTGAAAGTGATGGTGTATGCTAAGTGACTGTACTCTATACAAAAGACAATATGGCTGGGGCAGGGGTGAGTAACGAAGGGAAAATTTGCTTGTGATGAAATAGGCGATAGAGGGCCTGGCTCTCCGTTTTATAGGCACCCCCTCCTGCCTGTCCCTTAAGCTGTGGGGTTCCAGGGAGAGGACTTAGCATGAGAATAAAAAACTGCTGTGCACAAGGGAAAATGAACAAGAAAGGAAACAGCAGGCAATACAATCTCTTTTAATTAGGTGTGAAATCCAGTCCTTTCTCAGTCAGGAGAGCAAAAGAATATATAAAATGAGACTAGTGCAAGGGTGAGGTGCTATAGAGGGGAGATGGGAATTTGAAGTCCCTGTGACTTGGGGGAAGCATCAGCTCTCAAATTAAAACCAACATAAATTTCGGTCAAATCAATGGGACTAAGTCAAATGGCAAGGTTGAAAAGCCCTTGAGCATTCAATCTGGGGCACCAGGCTCAGATGAGGTAAGGGGGTCAGCATATGAAACAGGGCTAGGGTGCTTAGGGTACCCAGGCCTCCACAACCCAGCCTCATACAGCTTGCCCTTTCTACACAGTACCTTAATACCTTTCTCATGCTGAGGTTTTTTCTATATCAGACCATTAATGATGATTTAAAGCTATCACAGTTACCTAGTTGGACACACTTGGAATGGACCAATCCTCTCTGGAGCAAGCCGGGATACATGTGGTAACTCAGGCTCTGACTTGTCAAACTGTCATCCCCTGCCCTGCCAGGGCAAGACCCCTACCCACCTATATGCTGAGGGAGGTCCTGATGATCCCTTAGACTGTAGGAAGCATGCAGCTTGCTTGCTCATAGGGTTTACCATGCAGCACAGATGATCCTTCACCTTCCTCACCTGTCTCACCGGCAGCCTCACAATATTTGCAGGGTAGCTGGGAGCACTGGGGAAATCACCTATGCAAGAGGGAAGTGGCAGAGAGAAGACTTCTTTCTCCTAGCAAATTCCAGCTGCCATTGCACCTGTACGTGGACCATGGAAGGGTCATCAGCCTGTAGGAAGGAGAGCTGCACTGCTTTATGCTCCCATTCCCAGATGAACATGGAGATTAAGTGGCACATCTCTCAGTTTCTTCTCTATTACCAGATTGTCTGAGCCCAGAATGCAGGAACCATCAGAAATTTCATCGCATATTTTAGCCACTGGTTATAGAACCCTTCTCATAAAACATAAATCAGTTATTCAACTTTCAGAATTGACTTTCAAGCATTTTTTTAAGGAATAGGGAACTTATGAAAGTCAGGCACTGCCTCTATGTATTTTGTAATTACTGCTAATTATTTTAGCAGGCAAAGACATTAAAATTACAAGCTTGTTTAAAGTGTTGAAGTTATATTTATATATTACATAATTAATATTACAAATACACAAATATTTGTATATGTATGTACATATTCAAATGTAAATGTTCTATAAATTATACTGATGATCTCAGTATTGTGGTTGGATATTGTCTTTCATATTACTTGAATTTTCACTCATTCATGAAACATTTCTAGACCACACTTCAAGAATCTAAAGATCCTTTAAAAAATTTTATGTGGGCTTTAAGAGTTATCTACATTGTTTTTCATGAATGGGCACATTTATACTTTCATAGATATAATATCACTGGCTTTCATTAGAATCTTAAAGAGGTCCATGCTCCTTCCAAATTCAGATCCAGTGATTGAGATTCAAGTATTTCTCTTTAACTGCTCCCAAGTACTTTCAATAATCAAAGCCTCTAAAACGGATGCAACCTTCATGGCTGCAGAGCGTTCCATGCAAGTCTGATGCATCAGCCCTGTCAAGCTGATATTCCCCTTTTACTTAAGTTGAGCTGATGTTGTTTTAAATGATAAAGTCAACAATTTTAGCTAAAGTGGTTGCAGCTATCTTTCAGAAGAGAGATTTGTTTTTTTAATAAAAGGAGAATTGAAAGGGAAGAGAGAAAAATATAGATAAAATACTGATACTAGGTGAAACTTGGAGGAATATGGCAAGCTGTATAATTTTACAATTGCTGAAGTCAACCATTATTTACCAAAATTTGGTCTGAATCAGGTTGTTATCAGAATGGCTTCCCTTTGATAGCAAAAATCCATGTAAGAACTAGGAATCATTCTGTAACATTTTTGACTGTTAAATAGATAATGTGGTATAAATTGAATAAAAATTAAATACAAACTCAAAGAGCACTTCTAATCCTGCCAATAAAATGAATTCATCTGATTTGAGAGATTGACTCGAAAGCTCTCTGGTACTTTTATCAGGTGGCCTGCCTGCTGTCTGCCTGCCCAACACCCTCTCCTGTCCCCACCCCCCTCCCTCCCTCCTTCCTTTCCTCTCTTCCTCTGCTATTACATCATTAAGTGCCATGAAGCTTCAAGTATGAGAAACAAGGGAGCAAAATTGTGAACAGGGAACACATTTGCCTTATGACGCTCGGGCCCATCCCCAAATCTGGACTTAGCCTCCATTCCTGATCTCCTTTTCCTCTCTTTATCAAAACGTAAGAGCTTTAAATGAAGACTAGGAATAAATTGATAGATTTAATAGATAGATCAATTTTCAGGTCCAAAGAAAGGAACCATTCCAGAAAAAAATCTTTTCCTTTGGCCCTAGAGGCTCTCAGGTTTCCCACAGCCCGTCTTTGGTTTGAATTCATTGCAAATTAAGTCTGTTGTTACCTCTAAGAGGTATTAAGAAATGCCTGACTGTTTAAAAAATTGCAAATACAACTAACTTATGGAAGAAATTGCTTTCCAGGTCACTTAAATTTTCACTGATTCATTAGTGAAACATTTACTGAGAATGTTGTTGTTGTTGTTATGTGCCATCGAGTCAAACCCGACTCACAGCGACCCCTCCTTGGGTTTCCGAGGCAGTATCACTACGGAAGTAGGATTGCCCAGCTTTCCTTCTGAGGAGTGGCTGGTGGGTTTGAACCGCCAGCTGTCTGGTTTACTGAGAATACTACTGTGGAAAAGGACGCATAAGGGCACAGATGATTTGAAACCTAAAACAATGGAAGAACTTAATCCGAAAGGACCTCTTGTACTTGAAATATATATGAATCAATCAACTTCTCCCAGACCCTAGTGCCAAGAAAAGCTGTGTTCTGCTTTTATCTGTTTGGACCCTATGTTTCCCTCGTGGCTCTGTTTACGAGGAAGCTCACAATCAAAATTTAGGCCAAATTCTAGCATTTATGAAGGAATTTATAGTATGCTTTTCTATATAAAACTTACCCCCAGGCCCATGGTATTGTCAATTTCCTATTTTCCCTCTCTGATTTCTTCTTTATTTCTGCCCTCGACTCATCATGGCCCCACGAACAATGGAAGGAAACACTGTCTGGTCCTGGCTCATGCCTATCTATGATTGGCTGTGAATTGGACTGCTATGATCCACATGGTTTTCATTGGCTGATTTTTGGAAATAAGTCACCAGGCCTTTCTTTCTAATCTTAGTCTGGAAGCTCCACTGACACCTGTTCAGCATCCTAGCAACACACAAGCCTCCAGTGACAGATGGGTGATGACTGTTGAGGTGCACTGATGGGAACTGAAGCCAGGTCTTCCACATGGCAGGTGAGAATTCTACCACTGAAACACTACTGCCCCCCATTTTCTTTCTTCCTTTTGATTGTACATACCTCAGTTTATTGCCCTTTACTTAATTGAGCTCCGAAGATACTGTGCTTTTTAAAAATGGAAGATTTGTGGCATCCTTGTGTTGAGCAAGTCTATCGGCACCATTTTACCAACAGCACAGCATGTGCTCACTTCATGTCTCTATTACATTTTGGCATGGAGAATTCTGGTAAGTCTCACAACATTTCAAACTTTTTCATAATGCTATTTTGCACACTTCATAGGCTACAGTACAGTGTAAAGATAACTTTTACATTTACTGGAAAACCAAAAATTTCATGTGACTTGTTTTATTGAGATATTCACCTTATTGTGGTGGTCTAGAACTCAATCTGCATTATCTCTAAGGTACGCCTACATTTATTTTCTATATGTTTATTAATACCTTGAATGTTCTTTTAAGCAAAAGTATATCTCTGTAGTTATGAGGTGAGGATATAATTGAACAATTCATGAACAAGTAATTGAGTATCAACCAATGGCATCAAGTACAGAAATATGTTAGAACTTTAGTGTTAGGTATCATTAAACTACATTTTTTGAATTTCTGTGCTTTGAGCATCTGATTCCAATAGAATAAAACACTGAAAGTTCAAACACCTTCTTTCCCTCTCTTATAATACAGCTGTGAAAGCTGACTTTTAACTCTGTGAACAAAGGCATTGGATAGCTCTAATTCCAGACAACATTCTGAAAGGTACCTATGCCCTCATTCCAAAGTTTAAATGAAATGGCTCTTCTTGAGGAGAGAGAACCTGCTTGAACTAAAGAGAAAAGTCAATGAAATCTGAGGTTGATGTCTTTAAATCCTCTTATATTGTAAAGCTTTTCAGACATCTTTTTAGGAGTTTTTTTTTTTTTTTCTCTAAAGCTTTTTCCTTACAAATTTAGCTGCTGCCCTATTGTAACCTTTTCCTTTGTTCACTAAATCTGGGGAACAAAAAAACAGAGATGCTGCATCCGTGGGTGGGATACAAAAATGAACAAAAGGATCTACTTAAATTCACAAAGTTATGCAGTTTGAACTTGGCTTTGGGTAAGGTCTTAAAGAAGGATCTATATGTTCAAATGCATGGTTTCTAAGGATCCTTTATTTTGCATGGAAAGAAATGATGAATTTTGAAAGTAACTATATAAAAACCAGCATCTTCTTAGTTAGTAATTTGGTCTTCTTTTGATCTCGACATCATCATATAATTATTTTAAAGGAAAAACGAATTTTGGACTTCACTGAGTTCAAAGTGTAAGTATAACTCCTGGGAATGTCATTCCTTTGGAAAATATCAAGTAATGATGAAGGATAGTTAGGTAAGAAATTTAATTTTTTGACTTTGGGAAAACTTTTATCTGGACTTCAATGAGTGAGAAAACAGAGCCCCACAGTGTCATTTAAAAACCTGTTCTGACTAAAATAATCACAGAGCTTCCCAATTCACAGAACTTCCTTTAGTCCTCTGTCACACTGCTCTAAAACTGCTTTTGAAGCAAGTTTTCAAATTCATGCTCAAATGTTCTCTTTGCTTGAATCTTCCTGGGGAAAAAAAAAAAAAAATGCTTCCAACATGACAAGTGGTTTTCAAGCACAGCTCTGTTTGTTGGCAGGAGGGGCTTCAATATTTATCTATGGAAGGTGTGGCCTTGAGCCAGGACAGATTGTTCAGAAGTGAAAGCCTACTATCCTGATGCTGCTAGGAAAAGCCAAGGAAAAAGGTGAACCTCCTTTCTGAATAACTGCTTTCTGGAAGCACAAAGGTGATTGATTGCATGTGGACCAGTTAAAGAGAGTAACTGAAATTGTATCTCTTCTGCACACCCAGGGTGATGCATTATAGAACCAGGCACAACGCTTCCTTAAGAAAGAATGAGCTGTAAGTTCCTTTTTGGCTCATGCTGAAATGAAGAATAGCCTAAAGAAGTATTGTCTGATAGGACTCAAACCCTGGGAGGCACTGGTAAACATGATGAGGTAGAATGCATACTTCGTGAGAATTCAGTTACTAAGGAGTAAGGTATTACATTTTTATTTATTCTTTATATATTATAGTAAAAAAGACTTAAAGGTCAGAGATCTGAAGCTGTAAGAATATTTGCTAGTGATAGCTAACATTCTAACGATCTGATCTCACTTCATTGACTTGATTTGGTCTTGTTTTCTCTTTTTACCCTAAATAGACACCTGTGCTAATCCA
Organism: Orycteropus afer afer; assembly: GCF_000298275.1. Lineage (NCBI taxonomy): Eukaryota > Metazoa > Chordata > Mammalia > Tubulidentata > Orycteropodidae > Orycteropus > Orycteropus afer. The sequence goes on from NW_006921782.1 coordinate 774,406, forward strand.
AGAGGTTGGCCATTTTGCTATCATTTACATGTGTCACATTTATTCTTAATTCTCTTCTTTTGCTGAATTTATCCTGAGTTATGAAATTATTGGGCTTTCCCTACACACCAAATCTTATGTATTCTTCAAGAACCCTTATCAAAGTTCTTTCTTCTTTGTGAAACCTTAGATGCCTGGAGTCCATCTTAAGTCCATCTTAATTTCTCTCTTTTCTTAATTCCCACTAGTTGGCGAAGTAATAAACTGAGATACGAATTTCTGGTTCATTCCCACTGAATCAGAAAACTTTCATAATAATAAGGTAATTTTCCTCTGCCTTCACCTAAGGGTAAGAAGGGCCAAGCCTCTGCACACCTGTTCTGGGCTTGCTTGCCCCAGGGAGGTATGATTTCAGATCCTAACTCAAAAGTTAAGCCCTAAAGGCAAAGTCTTCAGACAAAGGTTTTGGGGAATCCAGGTTCACTGAGGGGGAATTAGCTGAGTTCTGCCTGGGGTGAGGAGATGCTTTGATGTTAGACCAAGATGTCCTGACTTGGGAGAAAGATAATCAGCTTCCTCTCAAATGGGGGAAGTTGTCAAGGTTTGAGGTCTCAGCTTGCACATCTCCTTTTAGAGTGATGTTGTTGTTGTTGTTGTTATGTGCCGTCGTCGAGTTAGGGTGATGGCTTCAGATAATTCTAGAGGCTGGGCATAAAAACACTGCCTTGAGAGGAACAGCAGTACACTGGTGGCTGTGCATATTTAGTGGTAAAGACCATTGTGAAGGGCTTCTCTGAACCCAGCTGATGCAGCAGTGATTGGCAGTCAGAAGGACCAGGCTCAGTGGTGTCTTTGTAGGGTAGACAAGTAACATCAATGACAGAGATCATCATGAATGAAGGAACAGGCCTTCCCTAGGTTTCAGGAGTCTTGTACAAGTCGAGGCAGGGGAAGGGAATCCCTAAAGTTGATTGAATTTCTTGCTAACTTAGAACCTTAGATTTGATTTAGAGGCAACTACAGGGAGCTCTGGTAGCATAGTGGCTAAGACACTTGCCTGCTAACCTGCTAACCAGACGGCTGGCGGTTCAAACCCACCAGCCACTCCTCGGAAGGAAGGTTGGGCAATCCTACTTCCGTAGTGATACTGCCTCGGAAACCCAAGGAGGGGTCGCTATGAGTCGGGGCCGACTTGATGGCACATAACAACAACAACAACAACAGGGAGGAAGTGGGAACAGAGCTGTTACATTGTGGGGAATTGCACTCAATGTCAGAAAACAAAATGTGTATGAATTGCCGTATGGAAAAATGATTTGCTCTGTAAACTTTCACCCAAATAAGGAAATGTTTCTCACACCTGAATGGAACAAATTGAAAGTTATTGCTCATGTACCACAGAATTCAATGTATCAGAATAGTGTAATCTCTTTCCTTTTAAAAAAAAAAAAAAATTTTTCGTCTGTTTTGTTTCTATAAGATCCCTGAAGGCTAGTACTTTGTGTTGCTATAATTACAGCTATAACTTTATAACTACAAATACAAATGTGTGTGTGTGTGTGTGTGTGTGTGTTTGGATTACTCATACTGCCCAGCACATTTCTTGACATTAAGTAGATCCTGGCTGTGTCGACATATGCTGCAGACCCAGGAGGTCTTTCTGGTCCCTGATGTTGTGTGTAATGCTTTTCTCCCAACCTTTATTACCTTATGCTGTTGTATCAGGGTACATTGATGGTCCTATTTTAGGTATGAATTTAAGGTCAAAGGTAATGGGGTTTTTAATCTGTTCACCAACTTCCCACACACTGTGCTCATTCACTTACGATTCCTGACACATGCCATTCTATTATTCCCATTTCCCTGATTCAATTTTCCCCAAGCAACAGCTCACTGGGTCCTCCAAATGGCAGTGAGTTCAGTGGAACCCAAAGCTGGGCCACATTTTGTGACACAAGTGGGAGGGGATGACCAATCTGTGGTGTGATGTAAAAACGATGAGGCCAACCTCACACCACACTTGCCTAACTTAGGGGAGCTAGACTCCTCTGGTTAACAGGTGTTACAGAGATACCTATCAATAAACTGTGATAACGGGTATTTACATTCATTTCCATTAGCAGCATCATGGATTGCTTAGAATATTTTCCCCTCGTGGCCACTGGGTGTCCTCATTTACAAAGCAAATATGCAATGTTTAGTGCAGGTCACCAGAGAGGAGGAAAAAACAAAACAAAACACGCTAGTTTTCTCCTTGGCCTGTCACATATTGGGTATAAACTTAATGCTAAACTCCTAACCAGGTTAGAAATTAGAACTGTTTAAGAACCTTCAGGTCAAACTCTTAAGATTTAGAACCAAAAGTAGTTTCTGCAGCATCCAGACATAAATTTAAAAAGGCTGTTTCCTCAATAGAGGGGACTGTGATCAAGCTATTAGAATGAGCCCTTATTCATTTGAAAATTGGCATGGGATTTTGACTATCTGCTGAGAAAGCCAGCAGAGAAGAGCAGAGAAGGTCTTAATTTATTCTTGAAAGAAAAGAGAACACCAAATATCTCCATGGGATATTTGTTAGGTTCTGTTTTTATCTCAATTTGTCTGAAAACCAATTAAAAATAATAATGAGAAAGATAAAATATGTCCTTTGCCTGGGAAACCCAAAATAATGTGAAAAATTACAAAGAAAAAATGTGAAAAAAGTGCAATCATCTGGGTCAGTATAATGATTATCAATCATTTCATATTTAAAGGCCAAGAATTATGTTATTGCTTCGTAGACCACTTATCCCACCTGTAATATGAAGGTGCTGGAGCTTCACAGTGATGTTACAGACACAAATAGAATAGAATACAGAGGCACTTAGGGTTCCTAGGAAGAGAAACTGTACAAGTGATAGACTTAAGGCGTTACTAATATTCTAACTGTGGTTGAGTCATAGTTGTGTGACTTGTCACTGACGGCTGGCAAGAGTCAAGGCCAGAACTCTTGCAGCCAACAAATATTTATGGATTTGCCCACTTCCAGGCATGGAGCGTGAGCTGTGGTTCTCAGGGGCCTCAGGGCAGAGAAGAGGAGCTGACATTCTAGAACCTCATGGTGCCGGCTGCCCCATTTGGAGCTCTTGAACGTGGTTTCTCTGAATCCCTAGGATTGTCAGTGCTGCTAAAATTATACTTGTATGCCCCACCCACCTTGCAAAACTTAAAATTCGAGGTACAGAATTACTATTAAATATGTAACAGTACTTGCCTTCAAATGTTGTACTTTGGTCATCTAGCTAACTTTTTTTCTCAAATACAGTTAACTTTGGTGTAATCATTTCTTTCATTGATGTCCATCCGAGCTTAATTATTATTTTCTGGCATGTTATTTCGGTGTATAAACTATCAATGTGATTCTGTGCCATAAACAACAACGTATACAGATAACATCAGGGAAACTAGGAAGCTTTGCAAACTATGGACTACCTTTGAGAGATGTTCTGTAGTTGCACTGGCTTGGTTTAACAGCCTTTTCTGTTTTTCAAGGACCCCTACCCCGGCCTCTGGAACAGCAGTCTGTAACTCTTAATCAACTGTTTCAATCTGTAACAATGCACAATGGCCGGATCACTTTCACCTCCGAGACTCTACTGGAGGATCAGCGTGCACTCGGAGTGTATGGAAAAGTGTCTGACTTCTTCTAAAGATCCCCAAATCCCTGGGATTTATCACATTTTTCAACTCTTTAATTAGTGCATTCATTTTTAAACTACTGTAACCCTGAAGACACGTATCTGCAGAGATCTCCTGACTGTATTTTATCCTTAGCCTTTTCTCCTTTCGGTTTCCTCAGTTTGCTTCTTTAATTTCACTTTTAGAACTTCTTGAGGCTCGGTGGCTGAACACTACACAGTGCAGGCCTTATCTGATGTGCCGGCGCCTGGTGTGGTCTAAGACACACTGGTGTTTTGTTCTTAAAGTACAGGACTGATGTTCTGAAACCTAGACTCCAACACAAAGGAGATCATTAGCTCGTTTTAAGTGTCTCCTTTCTTCCCTCCTGGCCTCCTCCTACCCACCCCAACACTTCCTTAGTCTTACGCACTGGCAGCAGATGGCAACCATATTCCAAAGCTGAGTATATAGAAAATCGTGGCACTGAGAACAGAGTGGCTTTAAAGTTAGCTTTCTATTCAAGTGGGATGGCCGAAACTTCTGGAGGAGTGAACTCATCTCTCATTCATTTAATCCTCTATTCATTCAGCCAGGAATTTATCTTCTTACACATCTTTCTACTGTCCGGCCTGTTGAGGAGGGTAAGTGTGAAGCAACTCTCTGGAGGGCACTTGCAGCAGGACGGTGCTGAGATGTTATGCCAAGCTCTTGTTTCCTTGGACCAGCTCTGCATGCTGCTGATCAAATCAAGCCATTCCCCTGAGAGGAGCTTGGGAGCCCTGTGTGGGTGGTGGATTTCCCAAGGATTGCCTCGTTGCTAGATTCACAGCCACATGCTGTATTCCCTAGATGGAGATCAGAACTGGGAGAAGGGTGAAACAAGAAAGAGGGTGTGGGGCTGCAGAAAATGGTGCAGGATGTTACAGTAATGGGAGGTGACAGTGGGAAAACCTTTCCTTTCTGTTGTTTCAAGGTTTGCTGGAGCTTTCCCCTAATCATCTGTTTGAGCATCTTGAAAATAAGTATCTATTTCCATGGTATCTATCAAAAACAGGCACCAGATTATGCTACAAAGTTGACCTTAACCCTGCCATATTGCTACTAGAATCAAAATATGTAGCAGCTTACATCCAACAGAAAGCTATTCTGTTTTCCCAGCACAAAATCCAAAGGGTATCTGTGATGCACTTCATTTTCGAAATCTGCTGAACTATGAAGAAATCAGGTAACAAACAAGTACCTACACTTTTACAAATGGTGACATGTTCACAGATGCATTATGCTGTTACCTTTGCTCAATTCTTCCCAGCACATCCACCTACCCACCCACCTGTCCACCCATCCACCCACCAAATATTTGCTGAGCACCTACTATGGCTAACCACTCTGCTTGAGGCTAGGGACCTAGCAATCAACAAGACTGACAGGATTTCTGCCCTCAAAGAATTCCTTCCTCTTGAACAAAAGAAACGTTTAGTAATTTAATTGCTAAAATGTTATTTGAGGAACAGGATTTATTCCTCTTACCTAGCATTTCTTCTAAATCTGTCTCAAACAGATTTCTTGAAGATTCAAACTCCTTAAACCAAGAAGTTCTGTCTCAAAGCTCTCTGTTACATTCATTCCCTTTTCAGCTACACTATTGAGAACTCAGATTGTAACTCTATCATTTTGGGGGAAGGGGCTGTAACCCTGAAGACTGTTACTTTTCAAGTTACACATACATTTTCTTTGTAAATATTGTACCATATAATTTGCACCTTTGGATTCTGCCAATTAGCCATCAAAATGTGATTTAAAGAATATTGTACATGAGGTACAGAAATCATACTCAGTAAGTTATTATATTAAGCTCTGAGTTGGGATTTATTCAGTTTATACGCAATCTAGTTTAGCATCTGATCTGCTACCATTACTAAGAGACTTGTAAAGTTCCACACCCATGTGTCTCTGGAATTCTAAATCCAGCAGCAAAATCATGTAGGAGCTAACAGAAAAAAATGTCCAAAATTATCTCAATACATTACCAAAAACGCTGTGAGAACCATGAGACAGGAAAAGCTCACCTGTTGCAATGAGCCAATAGGTCATATGGAATTTCTGAAGATTACATGATTTTATTTTATTTTCAACTACTATAAACTGGTTCAGAATGGAAGGTGAGAGCAGGGTGCTTAAGAAAAACTCTACTCTGTAATGAGACTCATTTATTCTTCTAATTTTACCTTTATTTTGAATTATTTCAAAATACTTTGAAGTTATCAGGCAAACTGTCTTTCAAAAAGATGAAAAATGTATTTCTTTACTTGTAAGGCTGTCTCTTCATAAGGGTTCTTTGTTGTGGAAGCACAATGGTTTGCCCGTTCTCAGGACTAGATGTGTCACCTCTTCAGGAATTAGGGCTGAAGGTGCCCACAGTGAAAGGCCAAGCACAGAGTCCACAATGTATTCAGGTAGCACACAGAGTCATTTCCTAGAATTTGAGTCTCTCATTGTTTAGAATGAACATGAGGATAAGAAGAAAGGAAAATATTTATAGGCTTATAGTATAAACCTTCTCTATACCAAGATGGGAACATTCAGAAAAGGTTCTTAACTTCATTGAGCCTCAGTTTGTTTATCTATAAAACGGCAGTTTTTTGTAAGAGTGATATAAGACAATGTATCTGACACAGAATAGATGCTTGGTAAGTATTAGTCCTGTTCTACGTTGTTGTTGTTGTTATGTGCCATTGAGTCAGATCCGAGTCGTAGCAACCCCTCCTTGGGTTTCCGAGGCAGTATCACTACGGAAATAGATTGCCTAACCTTCCTTCTGAGGGGTAGCTGGTGGGTTTGAACTGCCAGACTTAGGCACTACACTACCAGAGCTCCTATATTTAGGGGGAAAAAAGAGAGAAATGGGGAATAAAAGAAGTCAAAGAAAACAGAGAGGATTCCCTGTGTACCTGAGTCTGAATCTTCAAGAAGAAGAGTTTTTTTCCTGAAGTGAAGAGGGTAACTGTTCTGCACATGGTCTCCTCCTACAGATTTGGGGTTTTTAGTCTCATCGTTTTCAGGAGGAAGAATAAGTGCACCTGCTACAATTGCCACTTATGTTGCATAAATTTTAGTGATTTTTTTTTTTTAAATTCAAAACATTTAAGCTATGGCTAATGCTAAAATTCACTGAGAGTTGGCTGCTTATCTTATCCTGTTTTAGGGCCTTTACATACAGTGTTCTGTGTAATCCTTATAATAACCCCATGGGATAGATACTAGTTCTATCCTCATTATACATACAAGGAAACAGAAGCATAGGGGGTTGAGTAAAGGCAAATAAAACACAGTTATTGGCTAAAATTCACATTGAAAAGAGTGACTGACTAGACCATAGCGGAGAGAAAACTTTTTCTGAAAAAGATGTGGCCCAAATCTTAGTCCATTATCAGTATTTTCAAGAAATGGCTTTAAAAGCCTGTTATCATATCTGCCATAGCCCTGCAGGCACATTGAAGGGACTCAAAAGAGCTTTTGAAGCCTTCCTGCATTTGGACATTCACATGGGACCTCTGTTCCTTGCCTGTTAGTTCACTCTTGGGGACCAAATTAGAATATGTCTGCGGGAAGTGCCACTTTCCTCCTCAGTCTATTGAAAGTCATAAACCTGTGTCCCAGGCCAGTACACATGCAAATGTGCACATGTGTGTGCATATCTTCTCAGGAGGCCCACAGACTCTGAGTGGTGACTGGAGGCACAGTCATGGTACCAGTTGAGTCTAAGGCTTCCAGGTCAAAAATCTCTGCTCTGAAGCATGTATGGGGATACCCTTCTGCCTAAAGCCTCTGTCTATATCACTGTGCGAGGAAACCGGGCCCACTCAGGAGCTCCTCTTAGCGTGCTAACCCAGGATTACTAGGCCACTTAAGACCCAGAAAGAAGCTGTGGTGGTGCTGTGAATAAAACAGTCTGCTAACCAAAAGGGCAGTGGTTCAAACCCACAACTACTCCACAGGAGAAAGATAAGGCAGTCTGCTTCTGTAAATATTTACGGCACTGGAAATGCTACGGGGCAGTTCTACTCTGTTCTCCAGGGTCACTATGAGTCAGACTTGACTTGATGGCAGTGGATTTGTTTTGGTTAAGAAGTCCCAGGATCCAGCCACCCCTCTGGGACCTTTCCATAAGGAATAAAACGGAATAGGCTAGATTTCTGGTGATACACTTTCAAAAATCAGCCAATGAAAACCTACGGACCACAATGTTCTGATCCTGTTGTGCAAGAATCAGAGGCTGACTGAGATGGCAGTTAATAACAGCAATACAATTTCTGGGCATTCTCTCAAAACTGAAAACAAAACAAAACAGGCCTTCATGCAGAGACCTATAGTATTTTCCTGATGATAGAACATGTATCCTCTTCCCTGGGATAAACTTTGAAGGATTTTAATTTCAGAATTTGTACATATCATTTCTGTGACTCATAAAAATAGGCACAGTAGCAGAAGTTTCTTCCATTATCTTTTTTTCTACCAAAATACCCGCTTGAGATGTGAGACAATGAGGCAATAAGTGATTACACAGGAAAGGATGGGATTCCAGCAAAGAAATGAATGACAAAATTAGTTTAGTTACCACTTGAAATTGTTCATGTAGTGTTCTAGTTGCCACAGAAAGCTTTTTACAAATTCTGCCTGCCCTGGCTTAATACTGCATGAGAGCTTGCTATAAAAACTGATAGTATGAGCCTAGCTATAACTGTTCAGGGGTAGGAGGAGATTCGGTTTTAGAGTTAATGAGGAAAAGAAAACCTCCTCTAGGTTCATTTAGACAATGATGAGTTCATTCCGCTTTGTGAAATAAAGATTCATGTTAAAAATGCTTCCATGTCATCATTTATATAATTTCTAGTAGTGATAACGTAAAATTTTCATTTAGTTTTATAGGTAATTGAGTCAAAGATCAAAGTAACATTTGATTTAGTTAGTTCCAGGTCACCATTCTGAAAAAGAAGTAATTAGATGCTGTGTGTCCAGGCAACAGTGGCCTTAGGAATGCCTTTACTATCAAAGAGAGAAACAAGTAAACAAGTTAAAGTAAACAAGTGAATACCCTCCCACAAATAATGAACATGATGATGTTTCATGAAAATGGAGGTGGAACTAAGAACAACATATAGGTTTGCTATTAGGAGCTCTGGTAGCATATGCCTAAGGCACTTGACTGCTAACCAGAAGGCTGGAGGTTCAAACCCACCAGCCACTCCTCAGAAGAAAGATGGGGCAATCTACTTCCGTAGTGATACTGCCTCGGAAACCCAAGGAGGGGTCGCTATGAGTTGAGTCCAACTCGACGGCAAACAACAACAACAACAACATTAGTAACTACATTACTTGAATTGTGATGATCGTGAAAGAAGTTCACAAAGTGTGGTGTTTTTAAAAGAATTAGGCTTTGGGATGATTTAAGTATTCAGAAAATTTAAATGCTCAAAGCATATTACATCTGTACTCTTCCTCATGTTGCAGGATTACTGAAGGTAAGCAACTGAGTAAGCATTTGTGAAGTCACCTAAAGAACCCATGTAAACATCTTTTAAAAACTACTTTTTATCAGGTAAAAGGAAGAGAAAGTATTATTGGGATGAAGTAGAGAAAAACAATTAACACAATATAATTACTGATTCACTGGGCTTCTGTAGTGTCTTCTAAATTCTTTGTGCATGTATTTATCATCCCAGCTGTCCTGTGAAATGGACATCTTATTTCCTTCACCTTGCTTATTTAATTGCAAGAGTCTTCCTTCCCCATGGTTTTAATCCTCAGTCTATAAATAGGCTTGAGTCTCCTGTATCATTTTTTTTTTCAAAAAAAAAAAAGGCATTCAACTCCTTTTTGTGATGCATCTGACATCTGACTGTATTCTCTTGAGGAGCATCAAGAACCTACCAATCCCAAAATCCAAGGTGATCTTTTCTCATGTCTCTTGTTCCACAGGGATGGCAGCAGCCAACACTGCTTGCCCCTCCCTTTTTTGATAGCCTGTTTGCATTACTCTGGTTTTCCCTTCTGTCTCTCAGACCTTTTTTCTACCTTCTTTTGATTGTTCTTCATTTTCTTTCTTATGTTTCATATATTCCTCAAGGTTCTATCTTCTTTTTTTTTTTCTTTAAACAAAGTCTTGTTTGAAATTTACTTCCACATCTATGGCTTATACTACGGCCTCTTGGCCAAAATGTGTGCTAGCCCTAATTTCAATCTTCCCGCTATACTCCAGTACTCCATTTCCAACTTTAATTTAATGTTAGTTGTCTCCACAGGATGTAACTCTCATATCTCACTCAGCACTGTATAAAACTGAGTTCCATTCTATGTCTCTAAACATTCCCTTTTTTCTCTTCTCTTCTTAATATCTTAGATGTTTGATTTCAGATCTAAGGTCCCAGATCTATCTTTGATGTTTTCCTTTCTCTTACTTCACATTTAGAAAGAGCCAGAAGCTGTCCACTCTGCTCCCTAAAGCCTGTTGAGCCTGGCTCCTCCCTATCCACTCTCTCCAGCCCCTTTCAGGTTACCTATACTTTCTGGGGCTTTCTGCTCCCTCCTGCCACCTCACTCCCACATCTACCAGGCATCCTCCACACCCCTGCTGCTAAATTAGGTCTTCCAAAGCAAAGTTCTGATCATGGCTGCTCCTACTTAAAACCCTCCCACAGTTGTGCACTGAAGCCTACACCTTACCCCTAATGCCTTTTCTCATATGAAATTCTATCTATCCTTCAAGAGAGTGCAATTGAAACCTTCTCTGATCAACATAACTGGATGTTACAATTAATTAAATTACTATGGACTTTCTAATTTCTAAGAAATGGTGATTTGACCATCTGTCCTAAGTTTTAAAATTCTTGGCCTATGTCTTCACCATTGTCTACCCTATAAAATTCAGGCACATAAAATGTACTCCACACATGCCTGTTTTACGGACTGAGTTATGTCCCTCCAAAATATGTGTTGGTATCCTAAGGCCTTTATCTGTGGATCTAATCCCATTAGGGAAATAGAGTTTTGTTATGTTAACAGGACCATATCAGTGTAGGGTGTGTTCTAAACCTAATCACTTCTGAGTTATATAAAAGGCAGATTAGACCCAGAAGGAGGCACTAACACAAAGGGAAGACAGATGCCACATGAGGATTGCCAAGGAACCGAGGAATGCTGGGACTACAGAAGCTGAAAGAGACAAGAATATTCCCCTAGAGCCAACAGAGGGAGGCTCTTCCCTTAAAGCTGATGTGATGAATTCAGACTTCTAGCCTCCTGAACTGTGAGAAAATAAATTTCTCTTTTAAAGCTATAGCACTTCCTAGTGCTTTTATAGTAGCACTAGGAAACTAAAACAACTGCCAAGTGAATCAGCAAATGCTGTGGTGGGACCAGGTACAAGGGGACACAGCTTTAAATTAACCATTGTGTGGAGCAGTTGTTTGTTAATATATCTGATCTTCTCTGTGAGGCTAAGTTTCTGAGCATGGAGCCCTGGTTTCTCAAACTGTATTTTATACAATACCTAGTCTGTGGTCTTCCACATTGAAAGTATTCAGCAAACTGATGAATGAATAGGCCTGACTCCCCTTGTCAGAAAACGTTAGTTTTTTCAGAAGCAGACTTGGTAACAGACAGCATGGTGTGGTGGGAGAAGAGAATTCTGGTTCTGGCCCCATCACTCACTAAGTGGGAAATCTTCTCGTGTGACATGCTGTCTTTAGACCTCAGTTTCCTTGTTTGTACAATAATGAGTTTAGAGCAGGTAATCTTTAATCTCTTTCATTGCTGATGAAAAGTTCTAACTGGAACATATTACTTAGAAAGAACAAAGGATGTGGAGGCAGAAGAAAAGCAAAATAGAAAGCAGAAAGTGCTTATTCTGCTGAGAAGGGATTTGACTTATGGTACCTAGTTGTGAAGTGACTGGTACAAGGATCTGACTTGAAAATTCCTTAAAATAAGGACCACTTTAAAGAATCCTCATGCATGCTCTTAACTGATCCTAAATGATCCATTCTTCAGGACAATGGTGCAAGTAGGTTTTTTGTTGTTGTTGTTTTTTGTTTTTGTTTTTTGAAGTCAGGATGTAAGAAACCCTGTCAGATATGAGGAACACTAATTTTGTATAATGAAATTTGCCATGAGTAGAAGAAGCACGTATAAAACTGTCACTCACAGCTGTAGATAAGAATAAAAGTGTACTTCAGCAAGAGATGAGAAGGCAAGATGAAGAACAGAAGAGAAACAAAAAAGCCACTTGCCATCAAGTTGATTCTGATTCAAAGTGACCCCATGTGCATCAGAGTAGAACTGTGGTCCTTAGAGTTTTGAATAGGTGATTTTTCTTACATAGGTCACCAGAGCTTTCTTCCAAGGTGCCTCTGGCTGGACTCAAACCTCTAACCTTTTGGTTAGCAGCAGAGCACTTAACTATTTGTGCCACCCAGGGATAATGAAGAACAGAATAGTACCCTGAAAATTGGCAGTTGATTTTAACAATATGTGTGGACAATCATAAGCACACCCATGCAATATCTGGGAAAGCAATCTGGCATGGTGTAGCCTGAGGCAAAGGACAATGACACCATATTTGCCAAGGGACCCTAGGACATTTCCTAAGCGGAAAGATGGCTAGAGTCTAAGGAGTTACAGGTCAATGACAGAGTTTCAACATGACACCTATAGGTGACTCTGTGGTTCCAGGAATGAACTTTCTCAATAACAAAAGTTATTTGGAAATGCGTTGATCAATAAATCATGATTATTCACTGCCATCGAGTCGGATCCAACTCATAGCAACCCCTCCTTGGGTTTCCGAGGCAGTATCTCTATGGAATTAGATTGCCCAATCTTCCTTTGGAGAAGTGGCTGGTGGCTTTGAACCACCAGCCTTCTGGTTAGCAGTCAAATGCCTTAGGCACTGCACCACCAGAGCTCCCAAATCGTTGTTGTTATGTGCTGTCGAGTCAGACCCAACTCATCGCAACCCCTCCTTGGGTTTCCGAGGAAGTATCACTGCAGAAGTAGATTGCCCCATCTTCCTTCCAAGGAGTGGCTGGTGGGTTTGAACCCCCAGCCTTCTGGTTAGCAGTCAAGTGCCTTAGCCACTATGCTACCAGAGCTCCGAAGCCATTTCATTAGCTCCCTCATAATATCTCCTACCTCCGCTGACTGCATGGAAGAAAGAGCACTTTTGCCTATTAGAAAATAAGCAAGTGCTTTATTATTTAATTGGAAAGCAACGTTGTCTCTGAAAGGGACTGAATTATAACAGGCAATGTTGCCTAAATATAAACTGTTACAAGATTAAATTGAGGCTGAAAGGAAGAAGGCCTGAGCATCCTAGCTAAATTCTGTTTCCTGAAAACTCCATGCTCTTCTGTGTTTTTCTGTGCCTTTACCTCTGTTCCTTCCATAAGGAATGCCATTCCTTACTCTTCTACTTTACACATACCTACTCATCCTGCGTGTTGTGGTTGTTAGGTGCTGTTGAGCCAATTTTGACTAATAGCAACCCTGTGTACAACAGAACAAAACACTGCCTAGTCCTGTGCCAGTCTTACAATACTTCCTATACCTGAGCCCATTGTTGCAGACACTGTGTCAATCCATCTCCTTGAGGGTCCTCCCCTCCACTTTACTCATCCTGTATTCCCGGATCTAATGTCACAGTCCCTGAAAGCTTTCCACACTGTTCCAGGTCCCTGCCTCGGGAGCTTCGTATCATTTTGTTTATTGTTGTTAGTTGCCCTTGGGTCAATTCTGACTCATGGCAGCCCGTTGTGTACAACGTAGAACTGCTCCATGGGGTTTTCAATGTTGTGATCTTTCTGAAGCAGATTGCAAGCCCTGTTTTCTGAGGCACTTCTGGATGGATTCAAACCATCTACCTTTAGGCTAGTAGCGGAGTGCTTAACCTTTTGTGTCATCCAGGGACTCCCATTTTGTGTCTAGTTGAAAGCTTTAGTACTGCATTGTACTTACCCCTTTACAGGCTGACAGGTTTAGTAAAGTGTTCAGTAAAGTGCTTAGAAACACTGTGAATTCCTAAATTAAGGGATCAGTATTTTATTCGTATCTTCCTCCTTAGTCCTAGCTGAGGACTTGGCACAGAAGCAGTGATTCAATATCTGTTGAATGACTAAACTAACAACAAAGTGAATGACTGTCTGAATGAATGAGATAAAGAATGACTACTAGAAACTCCTATACGAAGTGACCATTGAATCAGTGTTATAGGGGAAGGGCAGGTTTTATAAAAAGAGGGCAAGTTTTAAAAACGAATAAAATAGAATAAAAATAAAAAGAGGTAAATGAAGATAAGAACTTTTAAGAAATATGTATTTGAAAATAAATGTTTCCTCAGATATAGTAAGTGGGAACGCTAGGAAACTAGAGCAAATTAAAAAAGTTAACTAGCCTTTTAATGTGTAAATGCTAGACTAGGCACAAAGCACATATAAACACACATATGCAAATAAAATAAAAAGGAAAATAAGAGGGTATCAAAAGTAATAGAAAGAATTCCACAGAGATTACATGTCAATTAACTCTGAGGCAGGAAGCTGACATTTTAAAAAGGGAAAGACTAGCTTTAAAGAAAGGAATTCACACTTAATAGGTAAGAAGTTTACTTGGTTAATAAAATGGCAGAAAAAATTTCCTTATATGAAGCATTGTAAAAAAAGAAATTCAGGGCGATTTGGGGCAGTGTGAACATTTAGTTCTACAAAGTTGCTCTATTTACTAGTTAACTGGTATGGAATCTATTAAAAAATTAATAGCAAGCCATAGGACAATAACTGTCTGTGGTTGCTTATTCCATCCAGTTTTGGCTATATTTCTTCTGCAAATTAGTGTGACCCCAAAATGTTTTCAGGATTATCCAACTTGTCCTAAATTCCATAAATAACCTCTTTCAGAGGATGCTGTTTTTTTGCCATGTCTCTATTACGGATCTTCACAGATGGACCATTTTTGTCCTTCCAAAGTCTAAGAATAACTCTTTCAGTTATCAAGATATACCAAAATCCAGTTCAGCTGTTCCTGTGGGATTCCAGTTAGTTTAGACACATCTGCTGAGATACATGCATTTGAATCCAAATGAAGCTTTTGTTTGATTATACATTTTGAACATTTATGGAGCTTTTTTTGGGCCAAAATGTTTTTCATTTTTTGGCACTCCAAACAGAGATCTTCAGTTATAAACACTGCCTTCTGAGCACCTCCAACAGAAATCCAATCTTTTCATGTGAACAGGTGCCTCAGGAAGTTTTTGGAAGATTTTACACTGAATCAGCTTTCCGACTGGAAACTTTGTGAGCACACAGTCAAGTTTGCCAGACACTTCAAACTTGCTTGAGCAGTTTTCACTCATACAGACATACATTCACACATACAGACAGCCTGAGTAAAAGCAAATCAGAGCCCTGTAAAACTAAAGTATCTCTCTTAAAGGTTAAACACCATATGCAATCAAACTGAACAAAAAGTAACACATAACAGGAGAGATAATGAACAAATAGCAATAGCCGAGTTTCAAATTCCTCATGAGCATTCCCTTAAAGCTTTCCCTGAGTTTAAACTACACATCCTTTCAGTAGATAATCTATCCTACCCAGGTTCATACACTCAAGCATGCACATGTTTTCAACACTATACCATAGAGTATTGCTATTAATTTCTTTCACTCACAACCCTGTTCAAGCAGGTGGTGTTTTTTTTTTTTTTTTTTTTTAATACCCCTTTCTCCAACACAAAGGGTCATCAATTTCCAATTCTAAAAAAGGGAGAAACACTACTCTAAGCCAGGGGTTCTTTGGCAAAACCCATGTCTCACCTGATTCCCTACCACTTTTCTTTTCCAGAATGAATGTAAACAGAAAAGTTCTTTCCAGAGTTATTTTACAGAGTAAAATAACTTTTTCAGCCTTAAGCCTGAAAAGTTATTACAGAGTAAAATCACTCCTCCAGTGGGCATGCCCAGAATTCATGGGAAAATCTGCTTTCAAGTTGTTCTTATCGCTCGGGACCAGATGCTCTAAGGTGGCCAGAAACCTTTGTCTACACCCACTTAGCAGATTTTCTGGCTCTTCATCAGGGACTAAGAGGTTTATTTGCAGAAATGAATCACTTCCTTCAAAATATCCCTTACCCTATTTACGTGCTTGCATATTCCTTCCATTTTGTTTCCCCCCTACAGCTTTACTAAGGGAATTAATTATCTAGAAGAACAGGAACATACAGTAAGTACATCTGAGATACAGGATGAGACACAGTATGTCATCTATTAGGCCTGGCTAAGACCAGCAGCTGATGCTAAATGGGAAGGAACATGCACCAAATGTTTTTTAATCACAAAGTTAGTAATTAATTGCTCTTTAAAATACATTTTATGCTTCTTTCTGTCTGTGTACATGAAATGCACATTTATTACATGCCAAAAATTACAGCATTATGGTTTAAATGTGACTGGCACGGAAGTCCGGAAATCAGAGTTAATGTTCCCACAGCAACTTTAATTCTGTCCGTGTGCACATGTAGAGCTATAATAGTCTTCCGTTCCAGGATAATACATATAGATGGTTTTGAGGGGGAAGCTAAAGACCCATATCCTCAACTGTAGTTACAGGAAAAAAACAAAGGATAAAAGCTGTGCTCCTTTCCACATACGTGGATAAAAACAATGTCCCCATGCCCAGTGTTGTGTAATCAGGGAATGAAAGAATCTGCTGTGATGCAGTCACTGGTGGGGACAGTTTCTGTTGCTGTGGGAACCTGAACTTTGCATTTCCTGACTTTGGAGTAATTAAAATGTCAGGCTTAATGTGGCATTAATGGAGTTTGCCATAAAAATCCTCTTTGTTTTGTTCTCTAAAAAATTGCTTAAAAGTTCAAAATGAGCCAAGTGTACTAAAAATTTTAATCACGGAGACTTGGACGAGTGAAGCAAAGGGTTTGGAGGGGGAAGGGCAATGAAGGTGGATGGCAAGAGAGAGAAAAGGAAGAGCCCATGGGTCGCTTCAACAATATTCAGCCCCAGCAGAGTCATACTACCTACAGAGCTAAAGTTAAAGCCACCCACACAACAGTTTGGTAATGTGTAAAGGTTAAATTAAAAATAAATAAAAACTGTTAATGCATAAGTGCGTCTTGGCAAGGACACAAAGAAAGAGACAGTCTGATGAGGCCAGTGCAAAACATGGATATCGGCTTCCCACAAAAGGAAGACCCTGGAATAGGTGTACCTATAGCCAAGTGTGGGATCGCAAAGAAAGGAGACCCACTTCTCCCCTCAATAGGAGACTTATTTTGGGGAAAACAAAATGGAAGAAATATACAAGCAAAGGTTTAGGCATAATGTCTAAGGCATTTGACTGAGACGCAGAAGGCTGGCAGTTCAAAACCACCAGCTACTCCTCTGAAGGTAGATTGGGCGATCTACTTCTGTAGTGATACCGCCTCGGAAATCTAAGGAGGGGTCGTTATGAGTCAAATACGACTCGACGGCAGTGAGTTTGGTTGTTTTTTTTTCCCTCATCACATTGCATGTATATGATTGTGATGTGCTACAGCTGGGTAGTTGTCAAGAAAGGTTTTTCATATGGAGAGGTTGGTCTGCTCTACTAACTTCATTTAATCCCATCAAAGGATTTGCATTAGAACTTGCCATAGCTCAGACTCTGCCTTGTTCAGTAGGTAACTGTTCCCTCACAAACACCACAGAGTTTTTGTTCCCTTTGCATTCCAAAACTTGCCTCCATGCCTTCCATTATCATTATCTGAATTTGTTTGCCATTAGACTTTTAGGAATGGTAAAGGGGTGACAAGCGAGGTGGTAATGGAGGAATAGTGTTAAAAGGAAATTGTGTTAGTAGGCACTGCAAAGCAGCATGCATTTCAGCAGCAACATGAACCTCATCATCTCACAAATGAAGCCATTGCTCAACTGTATTCTTTCTTGTTTCAAATACCACCGGGATTTTTTTTTTTTTTTTTCCAAATCTGAAGTGGCTGAGCACGTTAAATAGCCAACTGAGAATTTAAGCAGTTAGATTTGTGTTCTTTGCTCTAAAACATAGCCAATGTCTTTCATAGGCAAACACACCATGACTTATCTACCCTTAACCAGTTGTCATTTAGTCAATTCTGACTTACGGCAATCTATATATTCCAGAGCAGAACTGTGCTCTACAGGGTGTCCAAGGCTGTGACCTCTTAGAAACAGATCACTTGGCTATAATCTGAGGTGGCTTTGGGTGAGTTTGGACCTGCCAGCCTTTCAGTTAGTAGCTGAGCACTTAACCATCTGCATCACCCAGGGACTCCCTAGCCCCCCTTACCAGCCCATACCGAGAGTTGATTTTTCTTGTGTGTCAATGTTTTATCCATCATGTTTCTATAACCTGGTAATCAATATTCATAAGTTGCACACATTCAAACTGCTTGTTAAGAGTCAGGAATGGGCTTGGGATAGAGAATTCTGTCTTTTTACAGTGAGAGCAAATCCAAAAACATCCCTTAGGACCTGAATAAGTTAACTATGAGCAAATCACTTCATCTGTCTGGGTGTCAATTTTCTCAGTTTTCTCATCTGTAAATTGGGAAGAATCACACTGGTGGACAGAAAATGGGCATTAAGGCACCACTAAGGATACTTTTGCTAAATACACAACAAATGACAAGGTGCTATACAAATTCAGGCACTTCTGAAAACTTAGAATATCACACACTGGTGGAAAGTTTCTGAAGTTAAAGAGACCAACAAGTCAAGAATATTATTTTTAAAATTCCCAAATCTAGTAGTTCTAAATAGGAACTAAATATTTTACCTTAAAGAAATTAGTCCTTTAAATTAATCTATGGTAAGACTGAAGGAGCTCTGGTGGCATAGAGCCTAAGGCACTGCTAACCAGAAGACTGCTAACCAAAATGTTGGCTGTTCAAACTCACCAGCCGCTCCAAGGAAGGAAGATGGTGCAATCTACTTCTGTAAAGTTTTACCGCCTCAGAAACCCAATGAGGGTTGCTATGAGTTGGACTAAACTCGATGGCAGTGGGTTTGGTTTTGGTTATGGTAAGAATGACATTTGGAAGTGAAAAAATAAAATTAAAATAAAATCTCTTGAAAGCAAGAAGAGCATTCAAGATTTTAACAGCTTAAAATAAACCTTTTTCTGTCTTCTCTCAAACAATCTCCAATTGGACAGATTTTTGTGACTCTTTCCTAAAAAACAATTTTCTTCTAAGTGTAGGCTCAAATCAGGACAAACAACAATCCATGTGGAGAGAAGGAGAATCAACTTCGGCAACAGGTTGGAGCAGAGAAGACTTAAACATCTTAATGGCAAAATCAAAATGAATTTCCAAACAGCTGGAGATTAGAGTTCCCCTCCTTACTTCTTCTCCTTCCAATTTCATTCTGAAACACCCTACTGAGCTCAGATCCACTGGCTTCCTAAGGTTCAATGAGGAACTCTTTAGTGGTAGCGTTCTTGTATCCTTCCTTGTGCGTATCTCATGCTAATTCTAGCCTGGCCGGGAGGATGCTTATGGTAAAGTACAATAAATGTGCCTGGTGTTTTGTTTTGTTTTTCTGTTCAGTGAAACAGTCATTTTGCTATAACCTGGGATTTCTGGGTTAGGGCCATTCTATGTAATCTTCTCCATAAGGTGTGGCAGAAAGCCAGGCAATGAAGGTCTGCTTGCTAAAGCCCCAGGCCCTTCTCCACAGGAACAGGCTACCTTCCTGGTAGGTAGGGGCAGTGCACACATGTCTATGGGCACTGTGCCATGCTATTTCCCATTTCTTTCTGTAATTACTATTAGGCTGGAGACTGCCAGGCAAGAAGGTTCAAGGATGCTACTACTAGGATGGTCTACAGAATACAGTTCCCACTTCTGACCACCACGTTTCTCTACAGAAACTGTAACTTTGACTTTACCAATCATGTGGGTCATGTAGATTTGGATCTTGTTACATCTCTTTTCATTTTCTAGTGACAGCTGGAGTTTGGTCTCAGCCCAGTCATTAGTAGGACAAACTCCTTTCACCCTAATTCCTGCCCCTAGGTCTTTTCCCTTTATCTAGAGACTATTATGATAAAGCAAGAAGGGAATGGCACCTCCCACAATCATTCACCCCTTGCCCTCTTTGCACAGTTTTTACATTTGTTCTGTCAGAAAAATAACAGCAAGAGATTTAAAATGTCATTTCCTAGTTAATACTATTTGTCTTTGTGGGCAAGATAAATGGAGTCCTTTTTTGAAAACAAAACTTTCTTGGTCTTATCGTATGCATTCTAAAGCAGAATATTGTAGTCCCTAAGGCATTTGACCAGAAGGCTGGTGGTTCAAACCTACCAGCCACTCCTCAGAAGGAATGTTGGGCATTCTACTTCCCTAGGGATACTACCTTGGAAACCCAAGGAGGGGTTGCTACCAGTCGGAAGTGATTCGATGGCAGTTAATTTTTTTTTTTTTTTTGACCTGCTATGAGATATTTTTTATGGGGACCAATGCAGAACAGTTGTTGGGTATCTCCAGACTAAAAGCAATATTCTTTGAGATTGAACCACAAAGTTATTCCATTCCTTCCAATGTCAACACATGTGTTTCTTTCTCTCTGAAGTACTGGGTTGCCTCTCAGAAAGAAAGAAAAAAAAAATCTCCTAAACGTGATTTATCAACTTACCTAAAATAGAATTTGAAGAAGTGACTCCCCGATCAGTGGTAAGACAGCAAAAATAAACAGCAATGAAGTGATTTCAATAGCACAATCTCATTAAGCTGCCCATTTCCAAATTTAGCCCTTAGGCAGTTTTTTTTAATTAAAAAATATTTTTAACCTGAATTCTTATTGGCTACGTGAAGTCTGGGTGGCTTCTAAATTCTTGGAAGCCATTCTCTTTTCTTTTGTAAATTTATGCTATCCTTTAACCACATCAAAGTAAATTAAAAACTGGAAAGACAGAAATTCAGCCAAGCTACATGAGACTCTAATAACTAATGCAAATCTGACTTTTGTTATGTAATTTCAAAATGGATGTTTCCTTGTGTCTAACTGGCCTTTTGAGGTCTACATTTGGTTGTTCAATTTAGCAATGCTAGAAATGCTGTTTTTCAAATCATGGGGACAAAAGAATACTTAAAAAGCTTCAACACAGCTTCTTTTTCCTTTTTTTTTTCTGAGGTAATGTCCTGAAAGAGAATGTACTTTTTGCAATTTATCAGCCTTTTGAGGGCACATGACTGGTCACCTGGCTTTAAAACACACTCTAGCTTTGAAAGTACGGATGTTGGCTGGATCAAAATGGCGGCAGCATTAGAAGACCAAAAGGAAATGACTTGTGCTGAATGCAAAGAAGCCAGAGCCCAGGGAAGCACTGTTCCAAGCACAGCAAAGTCACCATCACCTTACTGGTGTACTCACAATCAGATGACCCGGTGTGAGCGTGAGAGTTTGTCAGTGAATGTGTTGAGTGGATGAGGGCTGGGTCTGGAGACAAAACAGCTTCAAAGTTCAGGCAGGGAAGGCCCGGCTTGGCGCTGGATCCACCCGGCTGAGTAATCTCATTCTCCTCAGATGCCTTCTGGTTTTCAGCTGTCTTGGGTTTCTTCCTGAAAATAAACAAAGAGCCCTTTGAAGGAACTGACTGCATATTTGGGAAAAGGCATTTTTAGAATCTGTTAAAGATAACTTGATTTTTTTTTTCCTAAGGGGGGATGGGAGGGAGTCCAGTATGTCCCTTGTTTTAAAACAAGCTGATTCTTGTTTTTTCCCTCCAGTAATGGCCTAACTGGGAACACATGAAAGCATATGGGCCAACCAAACAGCACCACATTTGGACTCTGTTGGCTGCATAAAAAGACCCTGTCCCAGAACTTTAGACAGCTTGAGCTACGTATGGCTGACATTATCCAAGAAAGCATCTTTTTTTTCTCCCCCCCCTTCAAGAGTTTTAACATGGTCTGGAAAAATACTAGTGGAGGTTTACCGTTCTAGCATTTGTCAGGAGGATTAGAGACAGGACCCGTGGAGTAACGGGAGGAGCACTGGGCTGGGAGTCAGGAGACTTGAGCTATGGTACTAGCTGGGCCTCTAACTTGCTGTGTGGCCTTGGGCACCTCACTTCACCTTTCTGGGCTTCAGTTTCCTCATCTGTAAAATAAAGGGCTTGGATTAGAAGGCCTTGAAGGTTCCTTCCAGCTTGAAGTTTCTTTTCATGGAACACATTATGGAACATTCTAATTTTTTACTATTACTAGATTTTGTTTGAAATTAACACACTATTTCAAATCAAAATCTAAATTTGCAGGCCCTTTTGTTAAGTAGGAAATGAAAAGTGAAAAGAAGAGCTTAGGTTCCAGTAGGGGAAGAGGGAAAGGTCACATAGAAACCCTCTACCCTAACTTTTTACCCATCATAAGTTTAAGATTCCCTTTGTTTTTTGACTTAGCACACAATCCTGGAGTTTAGGAGTGTGAGTTTGTGTTTTGGAGTATGAGGAAGAGACTGGGTGAAGGGAATTAGCAAGTACTTTGTTAGTTACTGTTATTTGGGGTCAGGAATAGAAAGTAAAAGAACTCGGCTATGGGTCAACTCAGATCTTCTCTTCCCAGGGCAAAGCAATTGATACTAAATTAATAAATACTTAGCTTATACGGCATGACCCTAGCCAAACTGGATTGTGAGTCATTCCCTGAACATTCCCCACATTTCCTTGGTCCTGTTCCTTTTTCTATCATGTGGATGGTGACCAGAGAAAGCTTTATTTTTCCCCTTTTGGTAGATTATATGCAGTACAGAATTTGCTGTAAGTAGATTTGTTCCCATGTTCCCTTGTTTCTATGAGCATGGCAATGGACTTGTCACAGGGAATATTTTGTATTGAGAGTTGTTGTACGGGGTAGTTAAATCTGCCCTCGCAGAATATGGTGTTGTGATTAGCATACTGTGTTCCTGGTCCAACAGGTTGTGAAATCAAATCTGCTTCTTCAGAGGGAGGGAGGCAGAGCTGGAATGGTAAAGATTAGAATAAAGGGGAGAGTTTCAGACATATTTTTCTGTATGGAGGAAGTCAATATAGGAGAAGCAACAATTGCAATGCTTTACCAAACTGTTGAGTAGGTAATCATGGGACCAACTCCCAAATCTTGAGTGTCTACAAGGGCCCTACGGAACTGATATTCTGGTTTTCATAAATACAAAGATAACATATCCAAACCCCAACACATTTTTTTCCATGAAAACTAATGCCTCCTCTCATGCCCCTTTTTTTCTATTAATGTTGTCATCAGGTGACCTTAAAACCAATTTAGTCAACAAATTCTGACAGTTTTGCTTCCTTCATATTTTTCATATCTATGTTTCCTTTCCATTTTCATTATACTCACCCTAACACTTTTCATCTAGACTATTGGTTGCTAACCTGAGCTCTGCCTTCCTTGATCTTTCCATTCCTTCTTTTTTGCATTCAATAAATATGACAAGACCATACTAGCCTGATATTCAAGGTCACTTCCGTCTCTGTTCCAGTTTATCTCACATGTATTGGATATAGTGGATATAGTGGACTCTTAAATTTCTTCAATACTCCCAGAACATTCTGGGAATCTGCATCTTTGGCTCTATATCTTTGCTCAAGTTATTTCTCCTGCTTGGAATGCCCTTCTTTTCATCTCTGCTGAAAACACACTTATCTTTCATGTTTATTAAATATTGTCTTCGTATTTTTAATGTCTTAATCCCTGTGTATCAGATAGGACTTATTTTATTTATTTTTTTTATTGTGATTTGGGTGCAATTTTACAAAGCAGATTCTTTTTACACTCAACAGTTCATACACATATTCTTTCATGGCACCAATTACTATCCCCACAATAGCATGGTTCTCCTCCCACCTCCTCCCTGTGGTCACCCCTTCCCTGTGTCCTTCTTTCTTATGCTTTCCTGCCTGTCTAGCTTTTCCCCTATGCAAATGTTGCCCTTCCAATCTCTCATAGCTGACTGTTGTAAGGGGTGCATATTCCTGGGGTAGTTGTACAGCTTGTAGGCCTATCTATTGTTAGGCTGAATGAATCTATTTCCAGGCCCAAAGGGTAACCCTGGGCCATAGTCTTTAAGGTTTTATCAGCCTCTATCTGGCCAGTAATTCTGGTCATTTTTCTGTTTTTGAATTTTGTTCCACATTTTTTTTTTTTTTTTTTTTTTAGTTCTCCCACTCTGTCCAGGTTCTCTAGTTTTGATCCCTTTCTGAGTGGTTGGCATCTATAGCCAGATGCCATCTAGTTCTCCTGCTCTCACGGTCATACAGCCTGAGGTTCCTATGGTCCAGTGGTCCATTAGTCCCTTAGACTAATTGTTTTCATATGTCTTTGACTTTCTTCACTCTTATTTGCTCTGGATGAGGAGAAACTAATAGCTGTGTCTTAGATGGCTGCTTTAGCTTTTAACACCCCACAGACAGGACTTCTTGCTCTTGTGCTTTCTTTATCTCTGTCTCTGAAATCTCCCCTGCAAAATACCCAAAAGTGTTTTTGTTTGTTTGTTTTTTTGTTTTAAAACTTCTCTGGATTAACTCACTACACTTTATTTCAGTAATAGTTTTTTATGAGCTTATCCCTCCTATGAGATTGTAAGCTCTCAGAGGCAAGGAAATATCTTAAAGATTTCTGTATTCCATGTGTTCATCAATTCTTTCCTTCTTCCTTCCCTCCCACTATTCAATTGTTCCCTTATTCATTTCACAAATATTTATTAGGCACCTTGATGGGCCAGCATGGGGTAGGGAATAAAATAAGCATCGTTCCTGCCTTCCCAAAATTCATCATGTAGTCTATTATGGAAAGTAACTTACACAAAGCTGTCATTCAATGTGTGTTCATTGATTGAATATAATGGAGCTGAGATTGAAGAGTATTTTGAGAGCAGTCATAGTTTGGACCCCAATTAAGTCTCCTACTCTTTATGCAGCAGTGAAATCTACCTTGACTGGCTGCTTTTCATTTGAATCCATGGAGGGCATTTGATCAAGAGCAGGATGCATTTGCTCACTAAAGCAAGGCTGGTGCTCATGATTCATTTAAATATAGAGAATAAACACCAATGACAGATACAATTTAACAGAAAAAAAAAAAAAATCTCTGATGCTTTTAGATAAGGCCTGGGCTAGTTTCAGGTGTGTGCTTCAGGAAACTAAGGAAGCCCTCTTTTAAATATAGATATATATCCAAACAATCCAACATTATGGTTTTATTTTTAACAATGCAAAAATTGTATTGCTGTACATATAAATGACCTTGCTTCCTTCCCTAGATTTGGTCCTGCTTCCTACCTGATGTCTTGCACCACACTCTCCTGTCTGTTGTTTCAAGGATTACTCTTGGAGAATATTTATAGCCAAACAGTCTTGGAACTTCCTCTATAAATAGTAAACACTGAAAATTCAAACTTCATGGATTATGCCCCTCCTCCATTTACTAATAGCACTTCACTTATCCTCCCACCACTGGGCTGTTTCTGAACTTCATAGATGCCAGTCATTCACTGCCTATAGAATCAATTCATTTTCCATCTCACCCTCGAACAGTTCTTTTGGAATATGTTTCCTGACCTGAGAAATATTAACCGAAAAACAAAACAAAACAAGACTCACTGCCATCAAGTCGATTCCAATTCATAGCAACCTCCTTTGAGTTTCCAAGGTGATAAATCTTTATGTAAGTAGATTGCCCAGTCTTCTTTCCACAGAGTGGCTGGTGGGTTTGAACCATCAACCTTCTAGTTAGCAGTGAAATGCCTTAGGCACTAAACCACCAGAGCTCCTTGAGAAATACTAAACCATAGCTTTAGTCTATGGCTAGAAATATACAGATGTGGTCATTTTGATCCCATTTTTACAGCTCATAATTTATTAAGGAGTAAAGAGCAAACCCTGTAGTGATTAATTGAAAATGCCATGTTTGGTTGGATTAAACGAATTATATAAACAAGACACATCTGAGGACGAATCTCACCAAGGCTCTGTGGCTGCACATTATTCCCTAGAGCCTTTAGAGGGCAGCAGCGCACTGGCTGACTCCAGCCAGCATTTCAGAGAGGCAAACCCCGGACCAGAACCTTCCCTCGGGTCATCATGCCAAAGGTTGGTTTGCCAAGCTTGTGGACTCTCACTCTCTCTCTTCTTTTCAGCTTGCTCTCAATCCTTCTTCTTTTCTCCCTCTCCCTCCTTCTCTCTCCCTTTCTTTCTCTCTTTCTTACTTTTCTGAGTGTTAAAATTATATACTCTCCTGAAGTTGCCCCTCAACTGCAAAATGAAAGCTCCAATGAAGAAGTTAAACAAGCCAACAACAACAAAGAAAGAAAACAGGGAAGGGGGACTGGGGAAGGGGAAGGATTTAAGAACAAGAAAAGGGCAGATGTTTCGTAAATATATGCAAAGCAAAACTGGGTGTACCCTGAACACTTCCACAGAGAAACAGACCAATTATTGTGCACTTCCTCCTGCCACGCTGGTGAAGCTCTGTATTAAAAAAAAAAAAAAAAGCATGACCACAGGCACCTGCCTTTCAACGGTCAGTGCTGACATTCTCACTGAATCTCTTCCAATTGCCCAAAGAGTACAAAAACATTTTCATCTTCCCGCTGCAAACATTTCTGTTAGGAGAAAAAGGCTGCTTCAAGAACCGGGAAGGCATTTTAAGGTGACAGAGGCCGCTGAGTTAGCCAGTAGGACCTTCTGGTTGTTAACTCTCATTGTACTGGCCCTGGCAACAAATTTTGGGCTGAAACATGGCAGTGAGTAAGGCTGTGGATGATGCTGGCTCTTTCCTAACTAGACCATATTTTATGGGGAAAGAAATATGCATTAAAACATATTGATGAGATGGTAGGTATTAAGCATGTTAAATGCATGGAAATTAACCAGATCAGTGGCATTTGATGTATGTATTTCACACCCCTTTGCACATATTGCATACATACAGTGATGGCAATGCTTTCTGCAACATATGGAAAATAAATATTTTATCTGTGTGAGCTCTTATCAGTCTCCAGGGTCTGTTGAGAGAAGAGTGCTCTCTTCTCTCCCCCCCTCCCCAATTCTCTCTCCTCACTGGGCTCCTACCCTCTCCTGCACATTAAGATGCCTTTCATTTTTCAGCCTGGTTGGATAGGAAAGACTTAGTCAGAACTTCCTTTTGACAAATAGTTTTTCAGTCATTGGATCATAATAATTTAAAGCAGTGATGCCCACCCAATCTTTTTGGAGGATTTCCCTGCTTTCATGCCCAGTAACACTTGGAAAAGGATTACCAGAGTGCCCGGGGGTGGGGGGGGAGGTGAGAGAAAGCAGCAACTGGTAACAAACTACTAGCAGAACTGAGCATCACCACCTAATAGCTGTGCATCTTAGGCAAATCACTCTGCCTCTCTGAGCTTCAGTTTCCTAATCTGTAAAATGGGAATAATAAGATATATCTCTGGGGCTGTTGTGAGGATTAAATAATTCATGCAAAGTGATTAGCCTAGAGCTGGCACACGGTAAGTGCTCAAAATGGTAGCTCTTTTCATAGAGCATAGCTTCTGTGGTTTTCATTGTTTCAGCTATAAAAAGACACTTCCTTCATCTTGATAATCTTTTTTTTTAAATTTTTTTTTAATATCTAGATTTGAGGCATGGGGAAATGGATTGTTATTATAGCAAAGGCAGAATAAATGCTGGGATAAGCAATCTCTTCATCAACACTCTGATCTTACTGTATTATCCTCCCGATACCTTCTTTCTGTTCACATGCTTGTCATTGATGTTGCTGTACCAAGAGCTCCTCTTGAAGTGAGGGTCAAGCAAGCTGCACTTATCCTATAGAAGCCCATCAAGCTGGAGAAGTATGGTCTATTCATTGAAGCCAACCTATGGCACTCTTACTGATCATGGTTTCTTGCAGTTTATCTTTTCACAACTTGGTTTAACGTTCTCACGTCAATGGAAGATGTTTTCGTGCTAAAATCATTTTCTTCTCTCAGTCTTATGTTTTTTTTATTATTATTATTATTAACCTTCTTGGCAGGGCTGATTTATAATGTTTATCAGTGTCTTTCTCCCTCACTGTTTCAGTCAGGAATCTGGCAAGAAACAGATGGCACACTCAAAGGTTTTCACTGACGAGAGTTTAATGAAAGCACTGTATACTGAGGTGCAGATGAGGTGAAGGGACCCTCAAGGGATGGTGAAGCACCAGAGACTAGCAACAGTGGAAAGCTGTTAATCTCAGCTTTAAACTGTTAAACTGAAGGGGCAAGGGAAGGGAGAGGTGTTTTCTAAGTCCAGTGAGAATTGGAACTGAGGAGCAGGCAGGACTAATGCTGACCTCTCTCTCTCTTCCCACTCTCAGGTCTGTTGCTGCTATCTCCTTTTGGTCAAATTCAAAGAGAAGCCAGAGGACAAGAAAGCCTGAGTAATGGAGTCCAGAGAGATCAATCTCCTGGGCCACATTGCCAGGATCTAATGTTTTGGAAAAGGAAGCCGAGACTAACTTGCATACCTGCCATATTTTTACACACACAACGTACACATTATATATTTTTGCCAGCCACCGCATCCCAGTGCATTATTTTTGTAAGAGTTACGTGTGTGGGCACATTATATGCAGAACATGCAGTACTCTTTTCCTTCTTTATTTCCTTTGCCCTTGTCCCTCACAATCCTTTCTGAAAAGAAAGACACAGCAAAATAAAAGCAACGCTCTCTTAACTTCCAGGTAGCTATGTTGTCTATTTGTTATTTGTGAAGGTAAGAAAAATGAACATAAGCTCCATGAAGGCAGGGATTTTTGTCTGTTTTGTTTGTTGCAATTTCCCTAGTGTCTAGAACAGCACTACATGGTAAGTGCTTAGTAAATTTTGGCTGACTGAATAAATATACTCATTTCCAATTTTCAAGACGCTATATATACTGGAAGAAGTGCAGCCAGAATGCTCCTTGGAAGTGAGAATGGCCAGACTTCATCTCACCTACTTTGGTCATGTTGTCAGAAGGGACCATTCCCTGGAGAAGGATATTGTGCTGGGTAAAGTGGAAGGTCAATGAAAAAGGGGAAGTCCCTCAACAAGATGGATTGACACAGTGGCTGCAACAATAGGCTCAGACATAGCAAGGATTGTGGGGCTGGCACAGGACTGGGCAGTGTTTCTTTCTGTTGTACATAGGGTCACTATGAGTCAGAGACAACTGGACAGCACCTAACAACAACATATTTACTCTGCTCATTTAACTATCACAACAGTCAGATAAATAGACAGGGCTGTACAGGTGGAATCAGGGTAGATGGGTGTCAAAACCTAATACTTATTCCTTTTTTACCCACCCTACAGGCTAGAGACCTGGCTCAGAGTATTGTCAACACACAGCAAAAATGTGTTTTTGTAAGTAGTTCACCTTTTAATACTTTTCCCACCTTACTGATTTTGTAAGTTTTGTTAGTTTCTCTTGTATATATGAGGAGGCAGTTTCTAGAAAGTGGAGGCTGCTAGGATAACCCCATCTATCCATCCTCTAGGGTCCATGAGAAGGGAAGCAGACACTGGCACCCTGCGCAGGTGAAATAGCTTCCTATGGCAGAAGTAGATGCTCACTTTTGGCCTTTCCAGTACTTTTCTGGAACCATTAGGTCCTGATTTCTGGGTCTGGATTGGAGTTCTTTGCAGCAGAGAGAGGTGGGAGTCATAAGGACTTTTCCCTTGTAAGGATACAGAAACTCTGAAGCTAGGGTGCATCCTGGTACAGCTGTGGTAACTGCACCAGCACAGCAATGCTGTGATGAAGAAAGTTCCAAAAGCAATGCAAATGTGGAAATTTCTAAGGCATTCCCTGCAGTTAAACTCAAGGATGGATGAAGATGCTACACAAGTAAGTTCCTTGCATGGGTATCAAAGGAAGACATTTTATTTTTGCTCTTCTGTCATGTTTTTTAGTCCCCAATCCCTTGAACTCATTGCTCCTGAATACTAAGTCAGTAGTCCTGATGACTGTGACAGCTCCAGCTTCACCCAGGCCGGACAGGTCTAACTATGACCTACATATCAGCTACTATAAATCAGAATCCTGATGACAGACAGCATTGAAGGTAAAAGCAATGCAGAACAAAAAAAAAAAAAAAAAATTAAAATAAGTATTGGATCTTATATTATCTTGTGGAAGTAAATTAAAAAAAAAAAAAAAAAAAAAAACTCAAGCTTCATTCCTTTGGCTTTGACTTATGACAGAATAGCTGGAGATAGAAAATATGAAGGTGAAAGTCCTACCTGAAGTCTAAGAGGGATATTACTCTCCCAAGTTTAGTGTTTGCCAGTAACAGAGACGTCTGTCAAACACCATCCCATTACTGCCTCATACCATATAGGAAAACTTGTGAATACAACAAGAAAGAGATTTTGTATTTAAATTTATAGTTGCTTTGCATGAATAGTCTCTAAATAATTCAATTTTCTGGCTTCTCTAGTGAAAAAAAAAAGGCGAGCAGTTTTTAGCAATGCTTAAGGAATACTTGATAACAATCTTTCATCAATATTTTCCTGAAGGTATCATATTTCCCACCCCATCTTATTTTGGCCCCTTCTCTGCCTGATTATAGGAAGAATGAAACCAATTACGTGGAGCTGTTCACCCAGAGAGCAGAGCTGAGCTGGCTATGACAGCATGGCTATCTGGGCCTGGAGCCTAGAGCCCCAAGTGGTGGTCCTTGGCCCCCAGAGCAGCAAGGAAGCCACATCACAGGGCACAGAGCTGCAGCGCAGGCAAGAGGTAGATATGGGTGAGCAAGGCTGGCCCACAGATATGACCAGGGTCTCATGAAATGACAAGCTGCAGAGTGACTCAAGCAGAGCAGCAAGAGGACTGACAAGCCCTGACAGGAGCTGCATCAGGCTTTACAAGGTGTGTTGGGGTCTGGCTCAGCCCAGCCACCTGGTGAGGAGGGAATGCTGTTGCATGGGGCTTGTGCTGCAGGTTGGGAACCAAGAACCACTGTAGGCACATCAGGACTGAGTCTGGCTATCTTGCTGCACCCAGGACATAAAGCCATCTAGCAGTTCTCAAACTTTTATAATTGTGTGTGTGCTACACTACACAGAGTGAATTAAGCACCCTTTCATTTGAAGCATAATGTACTTACAGTAGTTTCCAAATAAATGGTGTCACTCTTCAGGTAAATTACTCCAAGGCTTGGGCCTAGTGCAGATGTTCATTGGGGCAGGGAACCGAGAGCAGCTGCATCTAGATCAGATAAAATACCAAAAAATACAGCTGTTAAATGAGTAGGTGATGGTGATCATATATTTTGATAGAGACAGGACTGTGGAATTTGGTTAAGAAGGTGGCCTTGAAGCTTTGCACCAGAGGACAGCAAGTCTGGGAAGGGAGAATAGAGAGGATATTGTCTAGGCTCCATTCTCAATATTTCTGCCTGACTGCTGGGATGGCCTGAGGCACCAGGGACAGCACCCTGTCTGAGTAGGCAGAGTTGATTTTGTACTTCTGAGTCAGAAGCTGAATTGGGGTGAGGGTGGGGGAATTGGGTGCATGTCCTTCAACCTTGCCACAGCCCATTCTTCTTCCTGTATTCTCGATTACAACTTGGTGTTTCCCACTTTACTGCCTCCAAGGCCCCAGTTCCACTACTTGTCTATCAGTTTGTCATACTGTGGTGGCTTGTGTGTTGCTGTGGTGCTGGAAGCTATGCCACCAGTATTTCAAATGCCAGTACATGGTGGACAGGGTTCAGTGGAGCTTCCAAACTAAGAAAGACCAGGAAGAAACACATGGCCAAATCTACCACTGAAAACCTTGCATAGCAGGGAAACATCTGATATAGTGCCAGAAGAGGAACCCTTCAAGTTGGAAGGCACTCAAAGTATGAATGGGTAAGAGCTGCCTCCTTAAAGTAGAGTTGACTTTAATGACATGGATGGAGTAAAGCTTTCGGGACCTTTATTTGCTGATGTGGCGTGACCCAGAATACAAGAAACAGCTGCAAATATCCATTAATAATCAGAATGTGGAATATATGGAGTATGAATCTAGGAAAATTGGAAATTATTAAAAATGAAATGGAACACATAAAGATTGATATCCTAGTCATTAGTGAGCTGAAATGTGCTGGTATTTTCAATCAGACAATCATATGGTCTGCTATGCCAGGAATGAGAAATTAAAGAGGAATAGTGTTGCATTCATTGTCAAAAACATTATTTCAAGATCCATCCTGAAATACAATGCTGTCAGTGATATGATAATATCCACACACCTTTAAGGAAGGCCAGTTAATATTACTATTACTCAAATTTACACACAAACCACTAAAACCAAAGATCAAGAAATTAAAAATCTTTACCAACTTCTACAGTCTGAAACTGATCCAAATATGCCATCAAGATGTATTGACAGTTATTGGTGATTAGAATGCACAAGTTGGGAACAAAGCAGCAGCACTGGTAGTTGGAAATTATGGCCTTGGTGATAGAAATGATGACAGAGATCACAAGATAGAATTCTACAAGACTAAGGACTCACTCTTTACAAATATCTTTTTTTCAACAATATAAACAGTAACTATACATGTGGACCTCACCAGGTGGAATACACAGGAATCAGATCGACTACATCTATGGAAAGACACAATGGAAAAGCTCAATATCATCAGTCAGAGAAAGGCTAGGGGCTCACTGTAGAACAGACCATCAATTGCTCATATGAAAGTTTAAGGTGAAGCTGAACAAAATTAAAACAAGTCCATGAGAGTCAAAATATGACTTTGAGTATATCCCACATAAATTTAGAGACCATCTGAAGAACAGAACTGATGCACTGAATACCAGTGACTGAAGATCAGATGAGTTGTGGGATGACATCAAGGACATTACACATGAAGAAAACAAAAGTCCTTTAAAGTATGAGAAAGAAAGATAAGTCCAAAGTGGATGTCAGAAGAGACTCTGAAACATGTTTTTGACTGGAGAGTAGCTAAAGCAAATGGAAGAAATGATGAAGTAAAAGAGCTGAACAGAAGATTTCAAAGGGTAGTTTGAGAGACCAAAATAAAGTATTATAAGGAAATATGCAAAGACCTGGAGTTGGAAAATTGAAGAGGAAGAACACATTAGACATTTCTCAAGCTGAAAGAACTTAGGAAAAAACTCAGACCTTGACTTATGATACTGAAGGATTGTATGGGCAAAATACTGAATGATGTAGAAAGCATCAAAAGAAAATAGAAAGAATACAGAGTCACTGTCCCAAACAGTCCCAAACACTGTCGATATTCAAAAACTTCAGGAGGTAACATCTGATCAGAAACTGATGGTACTTAAGAAAGAGTCCAAGCTGCAGTCTTTGAACAGCTAGGGAACCGGAATGGTTTAAATCAGGAAAGGTGTGGGTCGGGGTTGTAGTCTTTCACCATACTTATTCAATCTATATGCTGAGCAAATAATCTGAAAAGCTGGACTATATGAAGAAGAACATGCCAACAAGTCTCGCAGAAGACTCATTAACAGCCTGTGATACGCAGATGACATAACTTTGCTTGCTGAAAGTGAAGAAGGCTTGAAGCACTTACCAATGAAAATCAAATAGTACAGCCTTCAGTTTGGATTACAGCTCAACATAATGAAAACAAAAGTCCTTACAACTGGACCAAGAAGCAACATCATGACAAATGGAGGAAAGATTGAAGTTGCTAAGAATTTCCTTTTACTTGGACCCAGAATCAATGCCCAAGCAGTCAAGAAATCAGATGTCATATTACACTAGGCAGATCTGCTGCAAAAGACCTCTTTAAAGTGTTTTAAGAGCAGTGATGTCACTTTGAAGACTAAAGTGTGCCTGACCCAAACCATGGTATTTTCAACAGCCTCATATGCATGTGAAAGCTGGACAATGAATAAGGAAGACTAGAGAAGAATTGAAGCCTTTGAATCATGGTGTTGGTGAAGAATATTGAATGCACTATGCACTGCTAGAAGAATGAACAAATAAATCTGTCTTAAAGGAAGCATAGCTAGAATGCTCCTTAGAAGCAAGAACGGCCAGACTTCGTCTCTTGTACTTTGCTCATGTTGTCAGAAGGGGCCAGTCCCTGGAGAATGATAACATGCTGGGTAAAGTAGAGGGTCAGTGAAACAGGAGAAGACCCTCAATGAGATAGACTGACACAGCAGCTGTGACAATGGGCTACAGCATGGCAACGATTGTGTGGATGGCGCAAGACCAGGCAGTGTTTCGTTCTGTTGCACACAGGGTTACTACAAGTCAAAACTGACTCGATTGTACTTAACAATGACCGTAATTCCCTCTGTCCTCATTTAGTCTAAAATGTCCACTGGTCATAGTCCTGAGCTCCTGCCTGTCTGGCCTTCACTGCAAAGCTTCCAGTTACTCCAATGCCCTCTAACCCAGAGAAGTTCAGCTTTGGGGGCTATAGAATCCACTACTCCCTGCCTCAGAGCCTCAAACCCAATGGTCTTTTCCCAGGACCACCCCTTTGCCACACTGGCCCCAATGACCACTTCATTTCTGAAACTCTACTTCCTTGGCATCAGCACACAGCATTTCCCTGACTTTCCACCTATCTCTCATTTCACTTTTTTGCCTTCTACATTGGCTTGTCTTTTTTCTCTTGTTCTCTAACTGGAGACATTTCTCAAGATTCCTCAGGCTTTGACTACACCCTCCCTGCATGGCCTTGACAATCACTTCTCCATAGAGAACATCCACAGGGCTATGTCTAGTTCTTGATTGTCTACAGGGCTCCAGTCCCCACATTCTACATAACTGTTGATTATTCATTCACTCATCTATTTGTTAGTTCATTCATTCAGTAATCATATAGTATCTATTAGTATCTGGGAAAGATGAATAAGATAGGGTCTCTAACTTGGAGGAACTCACATGTCCACAAAACACTACATTCTTACCTCGTTGCTGTTCAGTTGATCCTGATTTATAGTGACCCTATAAGACAGAGCAGAACTGCCCCACAGGATTTCTGAGGCTGTAATCATTATGCAAACCTTGCTTTCCTGTGTAGTGGCTAATGGGTATCAACCACCTACATTTCAGTCTGTAGCTGTGTGATTAACCACTGTGCACTAGGGCTCCTTAATTACTACTTCAGCACTTCTAATTCAATAAGCATAAAACAACACTCATAACCTTCCCCTCAAAACCTATTATCTCTCCAGCCTTCCTTTGTTCCTGCCATTGGCACTACCTTTATCCAGTTACTTGGACCTACAATTGAGGACCCCTCCCCCCCCAAAAAAAACCCAAACTCACTACCATCGAATCAGATCCGACTCATAGCAACCCCTCCTTGGGTTTCCGAAGCAGTATCTCTATGGAAGTAGATTGCCCAATATTCCTTCCAAGGAGTGGCTAGTGGGTTTGAACTGCCAGCCTTCTGGTTAGCAGTCAAATGCCTTAGGCAGTATGCCACCAGAACTCCAATTGAGGAGTCATCTTTAATTTCTCCATTCCTTGTATTTTTCATAACCAATCAGCTGCCAAGTCCTGTGGCCTTTACTGTGGCTGTGTTTACTGAATCACTATCTACCTTCTATCCCAGTACCCCACCACTCACATGTTAGTTTGTGACACTGTGGTGGCTTTTCTGTTTCTGTGGTGCTGGAAGCTATGCCACCAGTATTTCAAATCCCAGCAGGGTCACCTGTGGTGGCCAGGTTTCAGTGGAGCTTCCAGACTGAGACAGACTAGGAAGGAGGACCTATCAATCTACTTCTAAAAAAAAAAAAATGTCCAATGAAAACCTTATGAGTAGCAATGGAACATTTTTTGACTGCATCGGGCAAATCCATTGTAAAAGATCTCTTTAAAGTGTTAAAAAGCAAAGATGTCTAAGAACTAAGGTGTTCCTGACCCAGTCATGATATTTTCAGTCCCTCATTTACACGGGAAAGCTGGACAATGAATAAGGAAAACTGAAGATGAATTAATGCCTTTGAATTATGGTGTTGTGAAGAATACTGGATATGCCATGGACACCAGAAGAATGAACAAATCTGTCTTGGAGGAAGTCCAACCAGAATGTTTCTTACAAAGGTGGATGGTGAGACTCTGTCTCACATACTTCGGACATGTTATTAGGAGAGACCAGTTCCTAGAGAAGGCCATCATGTTTGGTAAAGAGAGGGTCAAAGACAAAGAGGAAGACCCTCAATGAGATGGACTGACCCAGTGGCTGCAACAATTGGCTCAAACATATCAACAATTGTAAGGATGATACAGGACTAGGCTGTTTTGTTCTGCTGTACATAGGGTCACTATGAGTGGGAACTAACTCAACGGCTCCTAACAACCACCACCACCCAATACCTATTTATTCCATTGCCACCTACTGTCCAGACTGCTGTGAGAGCCTCCGAACTCTAGCTCCTTTCTACCTCTATTCCATCCTGCACATCAAAACCACATCAATCTTTCTAAAGGACTACTTTCAACATATATTCCTTTGTTCAAAATCCTTTTTGTTATTGGATTAAATTCAAACTTTTCAGCTTGACATTCATGAGAATATGGTCTCAATCTAACCTTCTACTCTTACTTCCACAGATGAATCTACATTCCAGGAAAACAGGACTATGGATAATTCCCAAATATTGCCCACTCTTTACTATCACATTCATAGTATTTCCACCCCTTTTCCAGGGTTGACATGGTGAAATTCTATAGCTTATTTTTGTTGTTGTTATTGTTTGTTTGTTTTTTCCTATTGCAGTAAGGATTCCTATAGAGTCCCTGGGTAATGGAAGTGCACTTGGCTTCTAACTGAAATATTTTAGGTTCGAGTCTACCCAGAGGTATCTTGGAAGAAAGGCCTGGCAATCTACTTCTAAAAAATCAGCCACTGAAAATCCTATGGACACAGTTCTATTCTGACACACATGGAGCTGTCATGAGTTGGACTTCATGGTAATTGTTTTTTTAAAGTATATACATAACATTTTTCACATGTACCATTCAGTGACATTAATTCATCCTTTATGTTATATAACCATAACCATTATCTGTTTCCAAATTTTTCCATCACTTTTAAGGACCATCTCATTTATGAAGCATTTCCCAAAAGAAAGTACCCTTCTTGAATCTTCAAGTATACTTTGCACTACTCTTTTTGAATGTGCTAGCCACTCTAATTATTTATATAATATGCCTTCTTTATTGTAAGCTCCTTAAAGTCAGGGACAATTTTCACTTGTATACTCTGTAGTGTATAATGCCTTGCACATATGTTTGTCCTCAGCTGAGGCCTGCTAAACTGAATTTGAAAGCATAACAATATTTGTTTAGAGTCATGCAAACTGAGATGGAATTAGGAAGATGTTAAAGCTCATCTACCCCCTTATTTTTCAGATAAGGAGATGAAAAGGACTGACTTGTTAGTTCCACATCCTGGTTAGTGGCTGAGCAAGGATACTAATAGAAAAGGTCACACATCTCTAAATATCTATTAGTGCTTGCTTGGCACCATTAGACATATCAGCAGTGACCAGATTAGAGAGTGAGAGGTTGAGGTGCGCAGCTTGCAAGATTATACTGGGTTCCTAAAAACAAAGTATGTGTTTCACTTATTCATTTCAACAAACCAAACTAGTAAATATCTTTATAAAATTAAACAGTGTTTAAAATTGAGAGAGGGCTTATAAAACAAGGAAGTGAACTTTTTTAACACTACTGATGAAAATAATTATGACAATATTGCATATATAACTGGAGTGCTAAACTCAGGCTGAAACCAGAATAAAAAAAAAAAAAAAAAAATCCTAGGCTTTGGAAAAGCTGTGGGTTCAGCCAGAAGGTCTTGGTGAGAACAAGGTACAAGAATTCTATGGTTAAATATAAGAACCACACAAAACATAGAGTCTCTGGGTGGTACAAAGGGTTAAGTACTCTGCTACTAACTGAAAGGTTAATGGTTCAAAACCACTCAGAGGCACCTCGGAAGAAAGGCCTGGTGATCTGCTTCGGAAAGGTCACAGCCTCGAAGCAGTTCTGCTCTGCACACATGGAGTGGCCATGGGCCCAGGGCAACTCGATAGGCTATTGGTAAACTTGCTAGTGTGCCACATCAACCCTTCCTTGTCCACCTATTTCAGTATTTATCTTTCAGGTTTGTTTAAATTTTCTACTCATTTTTCTTTCCTCATATTACTAATTTACTTGAAGAAATGCCTAGATGACTCCCCTTAAGTCTGTTCCAATTTTCTTCCCTTGTTCCCTTATGGTAAAATAATAATAATAATAATAATTGTTTAAACTTCTCTGTATCCTTTTAGCTCACCCAAAGATGAAAAGGCCTAGAAAACATACCTTGGGGATAACAGTGTTTACCTAGGTGAAGGAAACAGACCTTTCTGGGGAATCTCAGTCGTTTTCACTTGGCCAGAAAAGCTCGGTGTAAGTGTTACCCTACAGGACTACAAGACTTCATCTGCTTCTCTCAGGTGAGCACTTTACTCGTTACTCACCAGAGGAATACCTTGCACTATGAATCAAACTCTTTTTGGCCAGTCTGGTGGAGCCGTGCTATGCATTGAGACAGCCATCAAACAGCAGCACCTCAGCAGCCACATAAACAGCAAATTGTGCTCAAGAGCTCTTCATTGTTCTTACTAGACCATCACATGGCTGGACAGGCTATCAACAACAACACTTCACCAGACAGAGCTTCCTCCTCTCTTTTCCCCTGGCAACTACATTAAGATGATAAAGGAAATCACGGATCGATATGTCTAGTACATTGCAATGAAAAATCACCTGGAAGCATAAAAAGCCATTGTGTAATTAGATAAATGTACATTTGAAATATACCTAACAGTTGATTCAAATTGTGCATTTTATAATTAAATAGAGGCACAATCTTCCTGTCCTTCAATCAAATCCTTCTTTCTCAATCTCAAGTCCTGCTGCTATGATCTTCCTTCCTTTTTTTATGGCAAATTTCCACCTCTCCCCTTCTTCCTATTTCTCTTCTTGCCTTACTTAGCACACACCTGAGGGTCTAGTCATCAGAACAGAGACATGGTCTGTCATGCTTTATTGCTTGCAGTGTGGTTGCACTCTAAAAAAGACGACTGTGAAAATGACCTCATGGGTGTCTCATATTTATTTTCTTTCAATGACTTCCATATACAATGTACTCAGTTTGTAAGTCAAAAGGGTAATTTTGAGAGCTGCTGCTGTCACAGATTCTCCTTGGGATCTGGAAATCCAGCTGTTCTTTCTGCCTCTTACGTCATCACTTAATAAAGAATTGACTCATGGAGCCCTGCCGGCAAGGTTCTTGATGTCAGAGGCAGAACAGGCGGTGAGGTCCCTTCTCTCCCAGCTTGTTTCATTGTTGACGTCTGTGCAGAGCTGTCTCAGAACTGTCACAGAGCAGAGTTACATAACGTACTGTCACACATCCCTGTAATGCAGTTGTTTCGCTTCAGTACAGCTTTGCCTATTCTTTGGTGAAATCACACCAGATCATTCTAAAACGACAGAGGGAAACTTCATGACTAATACTTACAAAAAGAGATAATAGTAACAAAAATCATTTGCCGTCAGATTGATTCTAACTCATGGCAACCCCATGTGTGTCAGAGTAAAACTGCTCCATGGGGTTTTCAATGGCTGCGATCTTTCAGAAGTAGATTACCAGGGCTTTCTTCTGAGGCACCTCTGGATGGATTCTAACAACTAACCTTTAAGTAAGCAGCCAAGTGCTTAACAGTTTGTGCCATGCAGGGACTCCAGAACTATAATCGTTAACATTTATGGATATCTGAATTTTGTCAGGCACTGCATAAGGCATTTTTATATTTAAACACATTTTTATTTAATCCTCAGCAATACTATGAGTTAGGTATTAGTATCCCTATTTTACAGATCAGGAAAACTGAGATCTAGAGGTCAAGTAACCAGTCCAAAATTTTCTACCGATCAGCAAGGCCACAATTCAAGCCCACATCTCTCTGACTCTAAACCTGTGCTCATTTCACTATACAACAACTGCTCAAACACAGCATGAATGCATTTCTAATTTCCACTGTGATCTCAGCCAAAGGATGCTTATGTTATTTCCATGGAGGTTCAGAGCCCCGGGGAAAGATGTGGGAACACAGACTTCAGGTGAGGGATTTCTTTCAGAAACGATCAGTAAGTATAGGTCCTTCCTACATTCTATCTAATTGAAGATGAGAAAGTCTTACACCGGTCTTCTCAAACTTTAATAAACAAATGAATCACCCAAGAGCCTTGTTAAAATGTTTCTGATTCAGTATGTCAGGAATGGGGTCTGAGAGTCTGCAATTCTAATAGCTCCGAAGTGATTGTGATGCTACTGGTCTGGATACCGTAGATCTTATGTCTGACAGTCCTTCATAATGAGGGCTGTTTTCAAAGGAGAAATTCAAGTGCGATGACTTGGCTAACAGCTCAGATGACATGACTGGTGTTACAGATAGAATTGTGTCCTCTCAAAGTATGTGTGGGGAGCTGTATTGGTTCTCTAATGCTGCTATAACAGAAATACCACAAGTGGATGACTTGATTTCAGTTATAGCAGCACTAAGAAAGTAAAACAACTGGCTTTTGATTCTGGCCGGTTTGTCAGATTGTCAGGCACTAGATGGAATTAAAGGAGTTTCTGGCACAGAGCACACTGTGAAAAAAAAAAAAAAAATGATTTCTAGAGCCTCCAGGGTTTTCTTTATTTCTCTTTGGGAAATTTAAAATGATAATATTTCTAACATGTAAGGTTCCTTTTTTTTTTTTTTTTTACATTATTGTTATTTTTAACAATAATTATCTGGTAATAATTCAAATAACACCTTTCCTCTGAGAAAGTCATGAGCTTTACTAACCTAATTGTTTAACAGCAATTCCCAGGTGTAGATAAAATTGTCTCAAAGATCACAGTAAATTTAAATTGTTCTACTTCCCTCTTTTCTTTACTCCAAATATAGTGGTGAGTTAGTGGTGAGTGGTTAGAAATTGACCAAGACCCACTAGCTCATCATTTGGGGCACAGGAGAGCAAAGCAAGGGAAAATCAAAAAAAGAGTTGGCAAAGAGAAGGTTGTGGGGAACAGAATGTTGGTAAGAGAAGAGAAAGGAGAGACTAATGGGAAACTAGTCAAAAGAAGAGAAAGCACATCACAGAACTAGATGGATGACCTTGGATGAGTCATTTCACCTCTAGGTGGCTCAGTTTTCCATCTGTAAGAAGAGAAGGTAGATTCTATGATTTTTAAGGTCCCTTAAAACTCTTCAAAGTCCCTTGAGAAGAAAGATGTGGGAATTTACTTAAGCAGCTCATCAACCTGTTAAACCATTAAACCTGTTAAAGAAATTGATTTGACTTTTAACTTTTTAACTAATTACCTGAAACGAATTCCCAAGGCTATATCACTAATCCCATCTCACTGGAAACTGGTGAGAAAACCATTTAAAGAATAAGGCACCAAAGGTACTACGGCCAGACTAATCAGCCAGGAAACAGGGCTTGGAAATGGTTCCTTCCAATACAACGCCCTGCTGAGAAGGTGCATTCCACCCCAGGTGAACTGAATCAGAGTCAGCATTTATGAGTTAAGAATCATGGGGGATCTGTAGGAATTACCTGGGGATCTTCAGTTTTCTGATGCCATAAGAAATGTTTTACTTTTTAAATTTTTAGCTAGTTAATTAACCACTAGTTAATACCTATGTCCAAAAGAAATACCTCTGATGGCTTGAAGACCCCTGGGATAGCCCTGCCAACAGAAGGTGGAGTTATAGTTCCACTGTTTGTCACATTAAATCTATGCTAATTTTCTCCATAGAGACCTTTTGATTCCTCTTTGACAACTCATACACTCTGTTAATACGAGCTGCACATCCCAGGAGTCTTTGTGTTATCAGGTACAGTCGAGTCTTGTTTTTTTTAAAATAAGAGATATTAGGGATCAGGTGGTAATATATGTCTCAGTCCCAATACCACATTAAACTCTGTAATGAGGATTCCAACATGAGCACATTTTCTACTGCAGCATGTTATTTCACTGTCATGTCAGAGTTATCCATACTTGGGCCTCTTTGCAATAAGTATGTTTCTGGACTAATCATTACAATTTTGTGACCAAAGGGAGGGGCAGGGACTGAGATACATCAAAATGGCATTACTCCAGGTGACATACTATTGTCACTGTCTCTAAAGTGAGTAGCACTTCTCTCTTCCTGCTTTCAGCAGCAGCTCAGTAGCAACTATGTCTACTATTAACTAAATGTTTACTGTGTGGCAGGCACTGTGCTTGGTACTTTCATTATTTCACTTTACATCTTAGAATCATCCTTTGAAGGTAGGAATTACATTACAATTTTATAAATAAGGAAACTGGTATAGGAAAGGTATAGTAATTTTGTGGGTCTGGAAGCCAGCAGGCTTCGAGGCCATGTTTTAACCACTGATGCTGTACCACTTAGTCAACATCTAGCTGTCATTCACTATCCCAGAATGAGATTACATTCCATCTTTTCACTGTTCTTAATTTGAAGTCCTTGCCATAGGCTTATACTAGATTCTCCTTCATGGTCTTTTAATGCCTCTGTGAACTTGTTTTTTACCTTCTTCAAAAGCTTCCACACTTGATTCATGCTTTCCCTTTCTACTTTGATTGATACTTTAATCCAAAAATCCATCACTAATTTTTTTCAACAGTCTTCACTACCACTCTTCTCTAGGTATGTGTTAGCTCACAGCATCACTGCAAATCACTTTACTGTCAAGGCCCCACTTTTGACAATGATTTCCAACCTCAGCTTATGAACACATCTTCCTTAATGACTGAAGAACCTACTCTTTTCACCTGACCTACTATTAGCCCTCTGCTGCCTTCACTGGAAGGAGCTCTGGTGGCATAGAAGGTAAGGTATTTGGCTGTTAATCAGAAGGTCAGCCATTCAAACCTACCATCTGCTCCATGGGAGGACGCTGAGGTAATCTACTTCAGTAAATATTTACAGTCTTGGAAACCCAGTGGAGGCCACTGTGAATCAGAATTGACTCGGTGGCAGTGGGTTTGGTTTGGTTGGCTTCACTGGATGTCTTTTGCCAGTTTGATCTTACCCCACAATCAACCATTTCAACACTGTTCTCTATTCCCTTAAGCTTCCCTTGCTCCCCTGATGTCCTGTGTACCAGGCCCCCTCAGACATTCTTTACGTCTAAGTCTGTATCATCACTCACCATTCCCTCTCACTCACAGTACAAAGCCCTACATATGTATGCCATCTGGATCTCACTCCTGCCTTGCACAGTTTCCAAGTGCGAGCCGACAGTGATTTTTCTTAATATTTTCTACTTTTACCAAGTTGAATTCTTTTTTTTTTTTTTCTTCCAGTTAATGATTGGTAAGCTCATTGGTCCTCTTTTCAGATACTCTGGATTTTCATCATTTTATTTACTCAAAATATTTCTATACATTTTCCCACATTCCTCTCCTCTTTTAGAGATAATCTTTTCTGCTTCTGATACTTATTCTTCCCTTTGACTTCATAATGATACCTTCTTTTTATCTACATTCAGTGGCATATCCATGCCTAATGCTACTAGATTAATCATGACAACATACTGTTTTGGTCTTCAACTGCCACCCTTCAAAACCCTTCCATGTGGTATATCACAAAGTGAGTCTTAGAGAACATTAGAATTGCAGGATATATCTCAAAAACAGTCTCTTGGTCAAATAAATTTAGGAAACACTACATATAATAAACCCTTCTTGCAAATTCACAACACACGTAAGGATATTAAAGTTGCTGAGGACTGAGGACTTCAGAATTGCCCAAACTTCTTGGATTATAGAAACCCTTCTCCTTTTTTATGGAACACTTATTAACCTCAGAATATACTTAGGGAAAAAATGCTTTAATGGATTTCCCTTGTTCTAAACCCTTTAGCCTGGGCATGTAAGTTCAGAGAATCTATACAAATAAGACCTCTCAGATTTCCTTCTATCAACAGCTCATTTGGCC
The DNA here is from genome assembly GCF_000298275.1 of Orycteropus afer afer. Classification (NCBI taxonomy): domain Eukaryota; kingdom Metazoa; phylum Chordata; class Mammalia; order Tubulidentata; family Orycteropodidae; genus Orycteropus; species Orycteropus afer. The sequence goes on from NW_006921782.1 coordinate 818,141, forward strand.
CTAACCAGTTTATTCATATGGGATCCGGAAGACTAAGTATGTTCACATCTTTGAGCCCCCGAACATACCATTTTGCCTGCTTGGAATGCCTTTATCCTTCTTTCTTATCTATGCTTTTCTTCTTCAAAGCTCAAACTAAGTCATGTGTCCCTTATAAAACTTTTCCTTATGAAAACTTCCTGAGTTCACTGCTGCTCATTTAGCATGTAGGTAAACGGTTATGGTTTAATGCCTGTTTTCTATTTCCATGGTGAAAATGTAAATCCTCAGGGGCATGGACCTTATTTTATCCATCACAGAAACTCCAGCTCCCAGTGTATCCATTTATACATACTGAGTGCTTATAACCACGTTATTTGTTACCATAGGCAGAAATAGATGACAGTAGATTGAAACTTGATTTCTGTAGCTATTAGGGAAATTTAATATGCCACAGGCCCAAGAGGAATGAACCACCAACTTATGGAGAAGGAAAACCACCCATGCCAACAAAGGATACCATGTGTGTCTAAGGCTTTGGGAAGGTAAAGGCTAGACTTAGAAGAGCAAAGGCAACTCTGCTCTCAGGTAAAAATAAGAATTTATATTTTTTTGACAAAGGGGCTGATGCAGCTTCCATCTCTCTAACATCAAAATGGGAAGAATCAAAAAGCAAACCAAACCCACCACTATCAAGTCAATTCTGATTGACAGCAACCCTATAGGACAGAGCAGAACTGCCTCATAGAGCTTCCAAGGCTGTAATCTCTACAAAAGCAGACTGCCACATCTTTCTCCTACAGAGTGGCTGGTGGGTTTGAATTGCAAACCTTTTGGACTGTGACTGAGCACTTTAACCACTGTGCCACCAGGGCTCAAAATGGGGAAAAGGGTGAAAAAGGAACATCAAACCCCCTATGAAAGGAACTGCTGGAATAAATGCCTCTGTACCAATGATAAAGAACTCTGGTAGTGCAGTAGTTAAGGCATTTGACCACTAACCAAAGGGTTGACAGTTTGAACCCACCAGCCACTCTGCAGGAGCTCTGGTAGCATAGTGCCTAAGGCACTTGACTGCTAACCAGAAGGCTGGTGGTTCAAACCCACCAGCCACTCCTCAGAAGAAAAGTTGGGCAATCTACTTCTGTAGTGATACTGCCTTGGAAACCCAAGGAGGGGTCACTATGAGTCAGGTCCAACTCGATGGCACATAACGACAACAGCAGCAGCTGCCACTCTGCAGGAGAAAGACAAGGCAATCTGCTTCTGTAAAGATTTACAGCCTGGGAAACCCTATGGGGTAGTTCTACTCTGTCCTACAGAGTCACTTATGAGTCGGACTTGACCAGACGGCAGTGGGAGGGTGGCTCCTGACGATGAAATTACCATTTATGATGATTAGATTATTGTGATTTGATGAAAAAGAAGAGGCCATTTTCCCATAAAAGGAAGTCAGTGGCAGTCTTGAGTGAGGGTCCATTGCCTATCCCACCCTGTATACAGAGTGTAATAGTTATCATTGGCCTAATGTCAAAAGATTGAGTGTGGTACGTACTACAGTCCAGCCATATTCTGTGATGGTCAGTTAATGTTTTTGCTTCTCTATAGAACCCAGACTAAGACATATTCCAACCTCTGTGTTTTGGGGTCTGGAGATGCATTATCTTGGGAAAGACATGTGACCCAGACAATAAATTTCATCTTTTCCATAGAATTCTCTTATTGCCACATCACATCTGAGCAAAGAAAGGGTTGTAATCTCAGGCCATTGTGGAACAATGAGATATTATGAGGTTTTGAGTTTTTCACATTAGATACTATCTGAAGTTGGGACCTAATAAGTTCTCTAAAACAGTGAGTCTGTAGTGAGGCTAGGATAAGATTTTGGTTTCCTGATGTCTAGTAAAGGGAGTTTTATTTGTGAGAGAAAATAACATTATTTTTTTCCTTAAACCCGCAGCAACAGATGACTTTCAAGTTTCAGAAGAAAAAAATGCATTTCATTAAAGTACAGTCTGCAAAGCACTTTGTAGCCCTCCTGAATAAAAAGTGGCATACAACGTAATTAAAAACTATTTCATAAATGAGAGTTTTTATTTATGTTTACTTTAAAATAGACACATGTCATTGTATTATTTAATGTGTAGAAATAGCAGGATAATGGTAAGAATTTTATGAATAGAAAATTCTGTTGTTGTTGTGTGCCGTCAAGTCGGCCCCAACTCATAGTGACCCCTCCTTGTGTGGCCTAGGCAGTATCACTATGGAAATAGATTGCCCAACCTTCCTTCTGAGGAGTGGCTGGTGGGTTTGAACTGCCAGCCTTCTGGTTAGCAGTCAAGTGCCTTAGGCACTATGCTACCAGAGCTCCTGAAAATTCTGTTAGTCCTTAGTTAAAACTCATAAAAGTGCATTAGAGTGTTGATTATTATTAGTAATCAATAATGTTTTTAAATTGGAATTTTTATTGTGGGAGATTACAGAATGGCTAAAGTTAAATGGTTGAGATGTTTTCTGTCCTATCCCTAGTTAGCATTGACTTTTTGAACAATATACACATTTGTGAGTGAGGTCTGTCAGTTAGGGTCTAACAGGCCACTGAAGCAGGGATGCTATTATTTGCAGAGCCATGGGCAGTTTCTGCAATAAAGTATCTTGGTTTCTTTCTTTTCTTTTTTTTTGTAGTGCAAATAGTCACTTTTATGTCCTAGGTGAAGTCTGAGATCTCCGCATCTCAGAGGACATTAGAGAAATAATGGTTGTAATGCTTTACATTGATTTACATACATTAAATATTACTTGGTACGTTCATGGAAATTCTCTAAGAATGAGTTCTCCCCATCATGAGTTACATGGAAAGAAGACCAAGGGTCAGGGAGGTAAAGCTAAAGAGTAGTAAAACTGAAGTTTTTAAAGAGAAAATCAATTTTTCCTCCAGAAATGCCATAGGTGCCAACAAGCTTTGTAGCAAATCTGAGAAATAGAGCACTAAATGGAGGAGAAGCAGAGGCTCTGCCCTATCTTCCTAGATCTGATGGGAATGAGCTGTGTGACTATGGCCAAGTCACTTAACTTTTCTGAGCCTTACTTTTCTCACTTATAAAATCATGGATGAATGGCATAGTATCTCCCATCTGTAAAATTTCTCACCTGCAAAATAGTATTAATAATAACGTGTGCTTTGCCTAACTCATAAAGTTGTGAAGATAAAATGAGGTGGTGCACATAGAAGACTTTGCATACTGTGAAGTACTGAATCATTGTAGTCACAAAGATGGACTACTGGAGGAATTACAAAAGGGTCCAGTGTGTGCAGTCCAGTTTCATTCAGGTTTTGGGAGAAGCTGTAATGAAACATTGGCTATAGCTCAAATCCTGTTCCACCTCTTCTCTTCCAGAATGCTTTGCTGCACAGCATCACTTGAAGGAAGTTACTTGCATGGGCAAGCTAAACACTCAAGTTCTAAGCTTTCTGAAGAGAAGCAAGAGAGAATACTGAGCCACAGTGCTGATGACAGTTACTGTTCCTCCAGGATACTAGGGAGACCCTTGGGGAGATGTGCATGGAGGTGGGGAGAGAGGTCAGACATCACTGCTCCCAAGACCGTTTCCTCTTGCACAAGGCTCCAGCCCACATGATTTCACCTGGCAGCCCCAGGAGACAGAAAGGATCCAGAATTAGCAGGAGCCTCCTCTCCTGATAACCTAAATGCTCTGATTGAAAGGCAGAGGGTATCAGGAGAATGGCTGTACCGAGTCGGCATTGATTTCTCCAGCCTTTGTCTGTGTCTGGTTTCTGTCTCGTTTGGAGGTGGTTACTGTTACTACAAGCAGCATGAATCATGTCTCTGTTAAAAAACAGAGCTTCAATTGTCTTACATAACCCCTGGTAACTGAACGTCTAATAATAGCAAGCCATTTCCAGGTAGGGAATCTGTCTACCTCCCAGACACACACACACACACACACACTCTACTCCCAAAGCCCCATAGTAGAGTGAGACAGACACACACACACACACACACACACACACTCTACTCCCAAAGCCCCATAGTAGAGTGAGACAGACAGGGAGGAGGGAGAGGGAGAAAGGGGACAGAGCAATTGAGTTTGTTTGTATTTCAAAATACATTGACTCATAGGGCCTGATGACCAATGTGTTTAACTCAACTAGTTTAACCAAAGGTAGGAAACAGGTATTTGAAACAGTAAGGATCCCCAACACAACAGACAGAAAGCTTCTCCAATACTCCACTATTGCATAAAACCCCCAAGCCCCAAAGACGGAAGGTGAGTTTCACTGGATTGGCTACTAGCTTGCATGGCACTAGCATGGTTTAATTTTAAAGGACCTTTTTCCTCTCCTTTTTGTTTGACCAGAGAGAGAGATAACCAAAAGTTTTTGGCTATAGCCATTGTATAAAATTTCAGAGAGTGAAAAGCAAATGAAAATACTGCTGTAATGTCCCACTCTGCAGGCTACACAGTGTCCGGCACTGTTATCTGAGCCACTTTCTTTGAAAGGAGAATCCTGCATCTTTGGGTTTGTGTTTTCCTGTAAGCATATTTTCTGGCTTGTAACACACGATGAGGTCTTTTCATACATGATTCCTATTCAGCCACCCATTAAGATGATTACCCAAAAGCAATATAACAGCAGATTGATTTTAAAAAAATGATATTTTAAAAAATTACAAAGATAAATTTTCCCTTAAAACTTTCATTTGGGTGAGAAAAAAAAATTAGGGTCTTAAGATAGCAGTTTATGAAGGAAAAACTGCTATGAATTCATCACATAAATGTCTTTATTTCCTTACTTCCTCAACTTGTCTATCTGAGGAAAAATAACTGCAGGCCGTATTTATTGAATGAGCATTTCCAGGAGTTATATCATTCCAGTTACCATATGCGTTGGACTAGGGGAGGAGTTTATGGAAAATTACAGACTGTGGCTACATGCTGGTACTCATATGGGCTAGGACCATGTTACATGTTCAGTAACATGTGAAACAACAGTAGACTAGGCTAGTTCATACCCAAGAATATCCTAGGACACACCACATTGAAGACCACCAGCTAGAGAGCCAGAGAGGAGGCTCTTCAGTTGTCTTGGTGGTGTTAGCTGCCCTCAAGTCCATTCTGACTCATAATGACCCCATGATGCAGAGTAGAGTTGCTCTATAGACTTTTCAAGGATGTGATCTTTTGAAAGCAAATCGCCACGCCTGTTTTCCCAGGTGCCTATGGTGAGTTTGAACTGCCTAGCTTTCAGCTAGTAATCAAGTACTGATCAGTTGTTAGAGGTATGAAAAGGTATATGGAGATAGTTAGATGTCAGAAGGACTGAGTATTCCCTCAAAATAGGATTGACCCTGCCTATTTCCTTTTGGGATACTCCCCAAATCCATAAGCTAAAGAGTTTTGAGTAGAAGAAAGAAAAGAGAAAGAATAGAAAAAGAAGATAAGAGGGAGGAAGCAGCAGAAATATTAATGCTCCATTATCCCTACCTGCAAATCTGTCTGGAGTTGGTAACAACGCCCCTACTACTGTTCTCTGGTGGTCTTAGCTACATACTATATGGATGTGGTTTCAGAGGGAAATGAATTCTAGGTTTTTCTCACAAATATCCAAATATAGAACAGAAAGGATCCTGACCACTAAATTACCACACATCACACATAGCAACAGGACCCCAGGAGTGGAACGTGCTGTTGAGACTCAACTCTTCATGAAAGCTTATTTCATGTGCTTTGTGGATTAAACGCTTCTAAGAGTTGGTACGCTGATGGATTAAACATTTTAATAAAAACGGCCTTGGGACACCATGGTTTAATTTACACAAGGCTTTTCCTTCTTACTGTTCTGAGCATAGTTCAGAATAGTTTCTACTTCTGGAAGAGTAGGAATTGTGCCTCATCTTCTCTTGGCCTCAAAAACTAGGCCTACTCTATGCACCTGTGAAGATGATAATACTTACCTGAAATTTCAGGGCACTGTGTCAGCTAGTTCCTGCACAGTGGTGTGCTTGGCACCTGAGCAAGGACTTGGTGGGTCAGACACATTTAAAATGTAAAAGTGATTATGTTATTTTGCATTGCAACAATAAGAGTATTTCTGGATTATTGCTGACAAGTTGATCTTAATAGCCATATGCGGTACAACAAACCACAAAGCATAGTATCAGAAGCTTGCAGTCATATTTTCAAATGACTCCAGAGATTTTTCTTTTTTAAAAAAGAGAAATGTGGATACTTTTTTTCCCTTTCAATAAGTATTTGCTGAATGGCTATTGTCAGTGATGGACTCTTTATTCACAGAAGGGAGCTGGGCTATGCCAGAATCTCACCATGTTCTTTCTCCTCTGCAGTAAACAAAATACCAGTAAACACCAAGTACAGTTGGGTTTGAATCAGTACGTACTAACTGGCCATGCTGATGACTGTGGTAACTAGCAATAGTGGTGGTAGTGGCAATGGTTTCTTTACAAAGGCAGAGAAGTTTGAGAACATCTCCAGGATGTCCATTGCTGTCAGGTCAATTCTGACTCAGAGCGACCTTACAGGATAGAACTGCCCATATGATTTCCAAAGCCATAAATCTTTACGGAAGCAGACTGTCACATCTTCCTCCCATGGAGTGGCTGCTATTGTTATGTGCTGTCGAGTCAGCCCTGACTCATAGCGACCCCTCCTTGGGTTTCTGAGGTGGTATCACTAAGGAAGTAGATTGCCCAACCTTCCTTCTGAGGAGTGGCTGGTGGGTTTGAACCGCCAGCCTTCTGGTTAGCAGTCAAGTGCCTTAGGCACTATGTTACCAGAGAGTGGCTGGTGGGTTCTAATCACCCGTCATTCAGTTCATAGCCAAGTGCTTACCCACTGCACCATCAGAGCTACTTCCACAACAACTCAGGGGTAGAGGAAGAAATGAGCAGACCTAGCCAGATATATTAATGCATTCCAACAAGTGTCTGGGACTCTAGAAATATTGAAAAATCTAATATTATGATCAGTCTATTTTTATAGATATCATAGTAATCATACACAAAGGAGGCATCTATGTTATCTAATGAGCTTCTCTGTTTGTAGCATACTCAAATAGTTTGAGAATCTATCTTAATTTCTAGAATCTAACAATTAATTATCATGAAAATAAACTTTACTCCAAAGTAATTAATTGCAACAATGAGAAAAACCAGTTGACAATCAAGATACACAAAGTAATGTTAGTGGGAAAAGGCAAAATTAGAGTTGTTCTCTAAAATGACTACAGAAAAAAAAAAAAAAAAAGATGGCGTGGCTGAAAAGGCATCTTGACTATGAGTCAGATGATCTGAGCACATCTGTAAATTACTATATGACCTCAGGCAAGTTATCTAATCTTCTCCTGGGTCTCACTCCTCTCGTCTATAAAATGGGAGTGTTGGATTAGTTTTTAATTTTTTTCCCTCATTTCTAATTTTTGATGACTGTAAAAGAAGATGAAAGAGTAATTCTCCCCATCCTCTTGTTTTAGTGAACACTTTGCTTTTTAACTTGGGTTTTAGGTTTCTGGGTTCTGTAAGTTGCATAGTAAGTAATCAAGTCATTTTTTTTCTCATATACATGAGAAATTACAGAGAGATAACTTAACATCTCAACTTGGATTCATACCTAAGATAAAACCATGATCTTTCTCCTGACACTGATGGGCATTCTTCCTCATCCTCCCCACATGCCCATGCAAGCTTATCTGATTGGGTTCTTTCTATATTTACATTCTGGTTATTTTTTGCTTTTCTAACTTCTGTATGAAATCCTGGGTAAACATAAAGCTGCAAAAATAAAAACAAACAAGCCAAACCAGCTCTGTTTGAATGATTTACTTCAAATAAATTATAAGAGAACATTCTAATGCTCAGGGACTGAAAAAATAAAGTATCTTTTAGTATCTTAGAAAGGACTGACTAAACTATTACACCAATGATAGTTTCATATGTTGTTACTGTTTTCAAAGAGAATGCTACATATTGGGTTTATAGTCTGGTGTACAGACATGGATACTTCCTCCTAATAGCTCTCAGGCCACTGTATCTTAGAAGACAGGAAGACTGAGAGCTTGAGGAGCTAGTGTTACATAAACAAAGGAGCCACACAGAAAATCCAGTACCTGAAACTTATATCATATCCTGACTAGGCACTCTGGCTACCCATGACTTGCTCTTTTCCATTTCTGCCCTGTTTCTTTGCTGCTATGACTTCCTTCACCTAGAATGGCCTCTGTTTGCATCCTTTTACTGCTCAAAATCCCTCCTAGCTTTCCAGACCCACCTAGCTCAAGTCCCATTTCTAAGAAGTAACATAGTCTGACCCAACTTGGGAACCAGTGACAATCTGTACTGACAGCAAGAGAGAATTAGTCCTAGTCATAATTGGAGTTACAGAGATCATATATCTAGGAAGTGTTCAGAGAACACCAAGAAAGAAGATTGCCACGGGTTACAGGGTCCTCAGAATAGGAAAAAACACTAGCTCTAAGAACAGGCTCAACATAGACGCTGTGATACTTAAAATTAGTTGTCTTATACAGAAGGAATTGTTTTAAAATGGCATAGATTCTGATGTTTGCACACGTGTGTGTGTGTATATATGTGTATAAGAATGGAAAAGGGATATTTTGTTTCTTAAAAGGAGTTAAGACATTGTATATAGTACTACTCAGTATCATAAAGTTTATTTGCATTAATTACAAAGACAGAATTTCAAGATTTTAGCATGGAGAATATGTTGTGTGCCAGTTGAGTCGATTCCCATTTATGGTAACTCTGTAGGACAAAGTCAGACTGCCCCATAGGTTTTCCTAGGCTGTAAACCTTTACGTGAGCAAACCACCAGCTCTGTTACAGTTACAGAGAAAACAGGGTGTAACTAAAATAGGCAAAGACAGAGGTATGTGTGTAGAATCTGAATTTTACCTCCCACCCAGTCCCTCAATCAGAGTGCCCCCCTCAGTGTGAAGGCCATGCCATGCTTTGTCATAAATTCTGACAGTGCCTGGCCAGGCTTAATTAAAAGGTCATGATATATCCTGATAGTAAGAGATGGAATGAGGCTCAGAAATGCTGTATGCTTTTATATATGTATACAATTTTATTTATGTATGTTTATATATCTCTGTATACAAACATATATATTTGTATGATGTTTGGCAACCTCACTCATGGTATTCCTGTGAAGTAGGCATGTGGTAAACATAATTAGCCCATTAAACAGATGGTAGGGCTCTGGCATATCTCACCATATTCTAAAATGGTGGAGCTGTGAGCAGGGATTGAAGAGAGAGAGAGTGCGGTTTGGTATACAGCTAACAGCAAATCTCTGTGAAGTGCTACTTTCTTAAAGACAATCTGGGTAGGCTGCACTTGGCTGAGAACTGTGGATGGTTTGGTGAGCTATAAAAATATACAAGGGGATAACTTTTCACATTCATTCAGATATAGTATCTTCATTTCTACTTACTAGAGACATTTTTTTTTTTTTTTGAAAATCAGTTTTTTATCTAAACTCATCTGTGTTCCAAACAAACTTCCAAATTGCTGAGCAGATTAAAAACAAAACAACAAACAAAATCTTAAATGCCAAGTAGAAGCACTAAACCAAACCAAACCCACTGCCATCGAATCGGATCTGACTCACAGCAACCCCTCCTTGGGTTTCCAAGGCAGTATCACTACGGAAGTGGATTGCCCAACCTTCCTTCCGAGAAGTGGCTGGTGGGTTTGAACCACTAGCCTTCTGGTTAGCAGTCAAATGCCTTAGGCACTACGCCACCAGAGCTCCCAAGTAGAAGCACTAGGTATTATTTTGTAAGTTGTTTAAACAAAGTGCACTGTTGGACAGGATGAAATTAAAAAGAAGTTCTGTATCATGAATGCATACCCCTTATTGTAGCACAGGGACCAGATGGGTCCAAAGTCACATGTTATGAGCCTTTACTTGGTTGAATTTCATAGTCATGGTATCTCCGCTCATTTACCATACAACTGGCTTCTGCAAACCTGTGTTTAAATAACCTGGCCCAATTCTTTGTCAAGTGAAATTGAGTCCAGCAGAAGGGAAAGGGTTACTGAAAGTTAAGACTTGAATTTACAAATGTATTTGAACTGGCTTCAAGAAGACATGAAACATCAATACATCTGGAGAATAGAACTTACAATTGACTGCTCTTTACCATCTGGTCTCAAGAACATTTTCTGCTTGGAAGTTACATAAGCAATGAAAAAAAAAAACACACAAACAACTTCCTGTACTGTGTTTTTGGTCACTTATAATGATGTATTACAAAGGAAACCAGCTAAATATGAGCAACCGTGCCTTACTTTAGATGACCACTTATGTTATACAACTGAGATCACTGAGAGAGGACATCTTTATTTAAAGAGACCTGAACTTAAAAAGGAAAAAAAAAAAAAGCAGCTACCCTGAGTGGCACAGTGTTTAAAGCACTTTGTTCTGGTTACCTAGTGCCACTCTGACAGGAATATACCACAAATGGGATGGCCTTAACAAACAGGAGTTTATTATCTTACAGTTTGGAGGCTTTAAGTCCAAGTTCAAAGTGCCAGACTCTAGAGGCTGGGTGAAAGCCCCTCAACCTTGGGGTCCAGCTCTGCCTCCTGCTCCCTGCCCACTGGAGCTACAGGCGTTTCTTCACTCAGACAGCTGCTGGCTGCTGAGGCTGACAAACCCAAGGTTGACAAGTAAAAAGGTACAGTCCCGATGTTACCAAATCACATGGCAGGCCGTTAATTTAAGTCCATTTTAAGTCCCATGGTCAACAGAGCATGTCAGGCTGCTGAACAATGACATGGCCACATGCAGGGTCCAAGCGTGCCATATGCAAGAGACCATTCTTCAGGGCTTCTTATATACAGCTACTCAACTGTTCACAGTAGATTCCACCATGGAGTTGATTACCAGTCTCATCATGGGGAATACTACATCTAGCTGTCCAGCCATTCAACCAGGCCCAGCCAAGTTGACACACAAACTGAACTGCCACACGTTTAGTTGCAAACCAAAAGGTCAGTAGTTTGAACCCACCAGCCACTCTATGGGAGAAAGATGTGGCAGTCTGCTTCCATAAAGATTACAACTTATGGAAAACCCTGTTGTTGTTGTTGTTGTTATGTGCCATTGAGTTGTCTCCGACTCATAGTGACCTCATGTACAGCAGAATGAAACACTGCCTGGTCCTGTGCCAGCCCATGATATTTGCTATACCCAAGCCCATCATTGCAGCCACTGTGTCAAGCCATCTCGTTGAGGGCATTCCCCTTTTTCATTGTCCCTCCACTTTGCCAAGGAGGTATACTTCTTCAGAGAATGGTCCCTTCTTACAACATGACCAAAGTAGGTGAGATGAAGTCTGGCCATTCTTGCTTCCAAGGAGCATTCGGCTGCACTTCTTCCAGGACAGATTTGTTAGTTCTTTTAACAGTCCATGGTACTTTCAGCATTTTTCACCAACACCACAACTCAAAAGCATTGACCCTTTTTCGGTCTTCCTTTTCCATTGTCCAGCTCTCACATGCATATGAGGCTTGAGTCAAGCGCACCTTAGTCTTCAAGGAAACATCCTTGCCCCTCAGCACTTGAAAAAGGTCCATTGCAACAGATTTTCCCAATGCTATACGACATCTGATATCTTGACTGCTGCTTCCATTGCTATTGATTGTAGATCCAAGTAACACAAAGTCTTTAACAACTTCAATCTTTTCTCCATTTATTAGGATACTGCTTATTTGTCCCGTTGTGAGGATTTTTGTTTTCTTTATATTGAGATGTAATCCATACTGCAGACTGTAGGCTTCAATCTTCATCAGTAAGTGTTTCAAGTCATCCTCACTTTTGGTGAGCAAAGTTGTGTCATCTGCATAATGCAGGCTGTTAATGAGTCTTCCTCCAATTCTGATGCCACGTTCTCCATATAGTCCAGCTTCTTGGATTATTTGCTCAGCATACAAATTGAATGAGTATGGTGAAAGGATACAACCCTCACAACTCCTTTTTTGATTTTAAACCATGCAGTGTCCCCTTGTTCTGTTCAAACAACAGGTTCCTGGTCTATGTTCCTCATGAGCACAATTAAGTGTTCTGGAATTCCCATTCTTCTCAATTTGATCCCCACAATCAAATGCCTTTGCATAGTCAATAAAGCACAAATAAACATCTTTCTGGTATTCTTTGCTTTGAGCCAAGATCCATCTGACATCAGCAATTATACACCTTGTTCCATATTCTCTTCTGAATCCAGTTTGCATTTCTGGAAGTTCTCTGTCAATATACTGCTGCAAACATTTTTGAATTATGTTCAGTAAGATTTTACTTGCATGCAATTTTAATGATATTGTTCAATAATTTCTACATTCTGTGGGATCACCTTTCTCTGGAATGGGTACAAATATGGATCTTTTCCAGTCAGTTGGCCAGGCAGTTGTCTTCCAAATCTCCTGGATAGCTGAGTGAGTGCTTCTAGTGTGGCATCCGTCTGCTGAAACATCTCAATGGGTATTCTGTCAATTCCTGAAGTCTTGTTCTTTGCCACTTCCCTCAGTGCAGCTTCAACTTCTTCCTTCACTACCACTGATTCATGATCATATGCCACCTCCTGAAATGGATGAACATCAACCAATTCTTTTTGGTACAGTGACTCTGTATTCCTTCCATCTTCTTTTGATGTTTCCTCCATCATTCAATATATTGCCCATAGAATCTTTCGATATTGCAACTCAAAGCTTATATTTTTCCTCTTCAGTATAGAACTTTCCTCTTCAGTTCTTTCAGCTTGAGAAATGCCAAGTGTGTTCTTCCCTTTTGGCTTTCCAACTCCATGTCATTTGCACATTTCATTATAATAATTGACTTTGTCTTCTTTGAAATCTTCTGTTTAGCTCTTTTATCTTGTTATTTCTTCCATTTGCTTTAGCTACTCTCCACTCAAGGGCAAGTTTCAGAGTCTTTCCTCACATCCATTTTGTTTTTTCTTTCTTCTCATATTTTTAATGACCTTTTGCTTTCTTCATGGATGAAGTTCTTGATGCCATCCACTTCCTCTGGTTTTCGGTCACTGGTGTTCAAGGCATCAAATCTATTTTTTAGATGGCCTCTAAATTCAGGAGGGATATAATTAAGGTCATTTTTGGGCTCTCATGGACTTGTTTTAATTGTTTTCAACTCCAACTTGAACTCTCAAATGAGCAGTTGATGGTCAGTTCCACAATCAGCTCCTGGCCTTGTTTTGGCTAAAGATATTGAGCTTCTCCATTGCGTCTTGCCACAGATGTAGTCAATCTGATTCCTGTGCACTCCATCTGGCAAAGTCCACGTGTATAGCTGCCATTTGTGTGGTTGAAAAAAGGTATTTGCAATGAATAGTCATTGGTCTTGCAAAATTTTATCATGTGATCTCCAGTGTTATTTCTGTCACTAAGGCCAAATTTTCCAAGTACCAGTGATTCTTCTTTGTTTCCAACTTTTGCATTCCAATCACCAGTGTCAGCACATCTTGATTGCCTGTTTGGTCAATTTCAGACTGCAGAAGTTGGTGAAAATCTTCAATTAACTCATCTTTGGCTTTGGTGGTTGGTACGTAAATTTGAATCATAGTATTAACTGGCTTTCTTTGTAGGCGTATGGATATTATTCTATCACTGACAGCACTGTACTTCAGGATAGATCTTGAAACATTCTTTGTGAGGATGAATACCACACCATTCCTCTTCAATTTGTCATTCCCGGCATAGTAGATCATATGGTTATCTGATTCAAAATGGCCAAAACCAGTCCATTTCCGCTCACTAATGCCCAGAATATCAATCTTTATGCATTCTGTTTCATTTTTGACAACTTCCAGTTTTCCTAGATTCATACTTCGTGCATTCCATGTTCCGATTATCAATGGATGTTTGCAGCTGTTTCTTCTCATATTGAGACATGCCACTTCAGCAAATGGAGGCCCCCAAAGCTCTACTTTCTCCATGTCATTAAGGTAGGCTCTACTCTGATGAGGCAGCTCTTTCCCATCATATTTTGAGTTCCTTCTGACCTGAGGGGCTCATCTTCTGGCACTGTATCGGACAATGTTTCAGGGCTATTCCTAAAAATTTCCAATAATATATCAGACAATGTTTTATTACTATTCATAAGGTTTTCACTGGCCAATTCTTGGAGAAGTGGATGGCTTCTTCCTTCTTCTGAGTCTGTCTCAGTCTGGAAGCTTCACCGAAACCAGTCCACCATGGACACCCCTGCTGGCACAGCCTCCAGCCTCATAGCAACACACAAGGCACCACAGTATAAGAAACCGACAGACAAGTTCATCTCCCTTAGCTGTTCCAACTGCTCTGCTCACTTCCCCCTACCTGTTCCTGCCAGCCCTGTCTGCTGCTGCTCCCTGCTGCCTGGGGGCTATCCCTGCCCGCCTTACATGTTCTGGCTGCTGGCCCTGTCTATAGTCGCATAGGGTCACAATGAATCAAAATCAACTTGATGACCGTGGGATTTTTTTTTTTTCCAGTTTGGACTTAAAAAGAAGTTCAAGTGTACATACTCTTCCTTTGAAGGTGCTCATCCTGAGTAGTTTTGACTAGATTGGTTTTCAATGTCACTACATACTCATCCATAATTACAAAAAGTTATTTTTCCCCCAAATTAAAAAATACCTAAAAGAAGCTATACAGGAATGAAATGCTCCATACATATCTATTTTTTATAACATAAACTTGCTTCATTGAGCAATGAAATATATTCTGAACATTTTCTTAAATAGAGTAGGAAGATATCATTGAAATTGCTTATTATGATACAAGAATACGTGAATATTAATAGTTCCTGCTTTTCAGTAACATACTTTTCTTGTCTATCTTAAGTATCAGCCTTGTCCTATGGCACTGTAGCCCACTACCCACCGCTGCAGCTCACCAATGTTCTTGCCTCAGTTTCTGAGAGTCATCTCCACTAACCTTCTATGCTAGGTGTATATTCTAATCTACTTTGGACTGGAAAATTAGAAAAATGAGAGATACAGAGGCAATGATACTCAAAGGCAGGGTTTAATTGGAGACTGTAATACTCTTTGGACATTAGGAGGTTTTCTTAATTTACTTCTTTGTTCAGAGTTGTAATTCAGAGGTCTGAACTATGGGAAATCAAACTTCCAGGTATTATTGTATAACACAGAGTATGACATGCATGAACCTTTATTGTCAAGGTTCTTAATTTAAATGGGGTTGCTCAGAAAGCATTTCTTGATCACTTTACTTGGTCTTTGACCCATCTTTACTAGGTCTCTGATCCATTATATTTCACTCTCTCTATTTCCTTAGGCAATGTAACTAACATGATAACATTGAGAAGTAAAGAAACAGCATCTTTTTAGGATAAAGTGAGAACCTTGGCAACTACCTTCACTATAGGGACAAAAGCAAAAGCACAGACTCAAGTTAGAAAATTTCTCCAGACTTCCATTTTCTCCCTGGACTTTGAGGAGGGCTCTGGCCTAACTGGACACTGGGAAAACATGAAAGATTTGTGAAGCTACTTAAATTAATTTAAATGTTCACAGAAGTACAATTGCTCTCTTTTCTCCCTTTTACCAAAAGCTCTAAGTAGTGCCAGCAAAATTCACAATCTGTGATGGTTAGCCTAGAAGTTGTGTTGAACTTGACCTATCTCTCAAAATAGAGTTTTCTAAGGCTGGCAGTTCAAACCCACCAGCCACTCCTTGGAAGGAAGGTTGGACAATCTACTTCCTTAGTGATGTTGTTGTTGTTATGTGCCGTCCAGTTGGACCCGACTCATAGCGACCCCTCCTTGGGTTTCGCAGGTGGTATCACTATGGAAGTAGATTGCCCAACCTTCCTACTGAGGAGTGGCTGGTGTTTCTGAGGCACTATCCTGAGTAATAGCGCCTCGGAAACCCAAGGAGGGGTTGCTATGAATCAGATTAGACTCCAAGGCAGTGGTGTGTCTTGTGTTGCAAGGAAATTAATAGTGTTAAAATTATTGGGAGGAATAAGGAGAGGAACCACGTTTATTTAACCTACAGCAGGGGCAGGGGGCCTCTTTTTAAACACATTGACATATACACATCTAATAAATTATTGATAATTCTTACTTTGAGGTTACTGCTCAAAAACTATTTGCTAATACTTTGAAATATCAGTCCAAACTACACAAAAATATTTTGTGATTCATATTTTCAGGTAATTCAGATGGTTTATTCCTTTCCCAGATTGTACGAACTGGTGGGGTTTTACAAAATAAATATCTTTTTTGTTGTTGTTAGGTACCATTGAGTCAGTTCCAACTCATAGTGACCCTACGTACAACAGAACAAAACAATGCCTGGTCCTTTGCCAATCGGACAATCATTGTTATGTTTGAGCCCATTGGTGCAACTACGATCAATCCATTTGGTTGACTGTCTTCCTCTTTTTCACTGACACTCTACTTTACCAAGCATGATATCCCAAATTTATGGAATTTAAAAACATAGAGTCTTTCGATTGTTCCAATACTTAAAAAAAAAAAAAAAAAAAGTGAATACCTAGAAAAAAGGAAGGGAGGGCATGAGGCATGAGGACTGGCTTTCCATCTTCATTTCTAAGGAGCATGTTGGCTGTTCTGGCAGCCCTTTCAATATTCTTCACCAACACTGTATTTCAAATGCATCAATTCTTCTTCGGTCTTCTTTTTTCATTGTCAAGCTTCTGCATACATATGAGATGACAGAAAATATCATGGCTTGGGTCAGGCACACCTTAGCCCTCCAAAGTGACATCTTTGTTTCTTAACACTTTAAAGAGGTCTTCTGCAGCAGATTTGCCCAATGTAATATGTCCTTTGATGTCTTGATTACTGCTTCCATGGGATTGATTGTGGATCCAAGTAAAAGTAAATCTTTGACAACCTCAATCTTTTCTCCATTTATCATGACATTGCCTATTGGTCCAGTTGAGAGGATTTCCTTGGAAGGAAGGCTGAGCAATCTACTTTCATAGTGATACTGCCTCAGAAACCCAAGGAGGGATTGCTATGAGTTGGGTCAACTTGACAGCAGTGCTATGTTGAGGTGCAATCCACACTGAAGGCTGGAGTATTTGATCTTCATCAGTAAGAGCTTCAAGTCCTCTTTGCTTTCAGCAAGCAAGCTTATGTCATCTGTACAACATCTTTAGCTTCCTAGAATTAGATTCTTACTTGTTTGATTAGTTAATTTTTATAATGCTTATACAAATAAAACATACTATGTAAGTGCCATGTCCACTTGCCATAGATTATTTTTGGATAAAAGGACTGTGCAAGAAACTGTCAATTTTTATAGCAGCCAAGGTTACTTCAGACAGAAGCAGCAGTACAGGTATAAACTGGTCTTCTACTAGTTTTCCACAACTTAGCTATCAACAGTATCTAAGGACATGGTTAATGAGTTTTGAAATTCATTCACAACACTGCTAATCTTTTAGGAATCTTATAACCTTGCCTGACCTTTCTACATCAGGAGAGGAAAACCTTGACAAAATCAGAATCAGTCCTCATGCCTCATGCCCTCCCTTCCTTTTTTCTAGGTATTCACTTTTTTTTTTTTTTTTAAGTATTGGAACAATCGAAAGACTCCATGTTTTTAAATTCCATAAAAGACTAATAAATGAATAATTTTCTCACATCTCTGTTTGCACTTTTGCAGTCTGGTTGCATTGATTTGTATCTCATAAGTAGACGTTTCCTTTGTTGGTTACAAATCAATGCTATAGAACAAACCTCCCAGCACACTCTCACCAGCCGCCCTCCTTGCAGTTTGAGAAAACAAAGCACAATTTACATTTTTTTTAACCTTTTTTTAAAATTAATTTCATTAGTTGGTAATATGCTAAAAGAAGAGGAAGCACCCGAGTTAAAAATCCCTTGAAGAAGGCTCTCCCCCCAGGCCGTGTCTGCTCCTTTTGCGACGCCTGAAGTACAGCCCTGCCTGGTGGGAGCGAGGCGCTCAGGCGCTGGGCTGCCATCCATCCTGGTGTGCTCTGTTAACCCAATTAAGGCCCTCGGCTTCATACATCACAAGGCTGCTCAAAGCAACACACTGTGATGTCACAGCCAGATATGACTTCATGGCAGGAAAAAACAAAAAGACAGAAAAGATTGGACATTTTTAGCTTTTATTCAAATCTTCTAAGAGAAGGCAGAAGGAAGATTTTTTTTTTTTTTTTTTCCTGAGAGAAAAAGAGCACACGCTTTCTTATGTGAGTAGGAAAACTCAGTTCTGAAGATACCCTGGTGATTTTACCCCTAGTGGATAAGCATGAATAAAAAGAAGCATGCACAAAAAATACTATCATCAATCAGAATGCTATTGCCTACACTCAGCCACAGGTGGGAAGAAAGCAGGCACGATTCGATTTACCTAGATTAAAAGAGCAATTTTCTATGCCCCCCCCCCCCTTTAAAAACAGCCAATTGATTTTGGC
The DNA here is from genome assembly GCF_000298275.1 of Orycteropus afer afer. Lineage (NCBI taxonomy): Eukaryota > Metazoa > Chordata > Mammalia > Tubulidentata > Orycteropodidae > Orycteropus > Orycteropus afer. Next base: position 836,623 of record NW_006921782.1, read on the forward strand.
CTAGCCATTGCTGACTGTTTCAGGTCCATTTTAATATACCACTGATTAAACAGTAGGCTCATGGCTGAAGGTACTACAGCAGGAACAAGCTGCTGAGGAAAGGGGGATGGGGGCACCAAAGGCCACAGCTCCAAGAAGCCCACAGGCTCAAGCTGTGATGGGCACCACAAAGACGATGGCCAAACAGTTTGGCACTTCACCAGTGGCCTGCTGAGGACACATTTCAGGCTTGAACTAGCAGAAATATCATCCTGGGAGTTTGAAGCCTGGAATTCATCTAGCATTTTAATTCTGACTTAAGAATTAAGGTGGTGGGGGGTGGGGGTGGGGGCGGTAGCAGCAAAGTCCTCTGATTTTTTTTTTTTTTTAACATGAATGGAGAAAATATTGTGTCCTAAATTGCAATGGCATCTGAAGTGAAAATGGGAGTTTCTGCCTCAGTGGCCAGCTTATTTAACTGTATATGGGAAAGTGATTTTTTCCTAAGTTTTAGAGTTAGTCATCTGCCAACAAGGCATCTAGTTGTCTAGAGACCTTGGTTGGTGATACTGCATGAAAAAACGAAACACATGAATGCAGAGTTTTTATGTAGGTGACTACATGTTGGGATTCATTGGACAGTCCTCGGGAACGTAGGGAGATCTCTACTCATTCTGGAAAGTAAACATCTTCACAGACAAATGAGAAAGCACAACCTTACTTAAAAGTCCAAGTGGCTGGAAAAATACACTAGGGAGGAACTTTCTCAGACCACTCTTAAAGAGACCCAACAACTCACAGATGTTTCCTCAGCAAAAGGCAAGTTCCAATGTACAGACAGATCTGACAGGCTGTGAGGCTGCAATTCAACAGTGGATCTCAGGACACGGGAATTGGATGTGGGACTTAGTGAAATTCTTTTTAAAAAAGTTATCCTATTTTCCTCTCACCCCCTACTCTTTCCTCTCTCCACGCTCCCCCCCCCCATTATCATTTTTTCATTTGAATCATGGCCTTAATGGGAATGGAACTGTATTCAGAGGTAGTATTAAAATAAGAAATTTCAGGAAGAAAGACTTAATGAGGGGCTTAGAAGTTTGGGGAGGAAGAAAAGGAAAATTATTGAGACAGAAATGAGGTAAATGCTAAGAAATTAAATATCAGAATTAGCACTGTGGCTGGAGAAGAATAGCTTCTAAGAAACACAGATGGTCTGCAGTCTCCAGAACAAAACAAACAGGAAGTAACAGGGTTCTCGCCCCTCCCCGCCTTCATCTTGCTCTCCAGTGTAAATTGGGAAAAATCCTAAATGTGTTTAGATCAAAAAGTTTTCCTTCAAACGCTGGAAAGTAACCAAACTAAAAGAATCAAGAGAGACCTGGTCCTGGCAGGTAAAATGCCAAAGAGACATCACATTGTGGGGGGTGGAGAAGAAACTGCGGCTACACATATATACAACTGAAGAAAATCCGGGCTGTATAGCTAACTGATACTGAATTTGGCAGACAGGTGACAAACTTGGAATGCGCAGGAGAGGAAGTGCATCGTTTTGAGCGGTCTGTTTTCGGGAGGACGAATGGAGAGTAAAGGCAAAAATTCGGGGTGCGGACAAGTGGCTGAAAAGAAGGGAACAAACTAGGGAGTCGTCGAAAGCACACTGAGTCGGGGTTTCAGTTTGGATAATGAGCTCTTAAGACGTTGCTTTCGCTCTTGTAAAAAGGTCGCTGGAACGGATGGCTACTTGCAGGGTTAAAAACAAATTAAGAGCTCTTCTGTTCCGAATCAGAATGCTGCGTAGAAGTGCAAGCATGGACACCGAAATATAAAAAATCCATATAATGGGGAGGCGCGGGGCCATAGCAGAGGCACAGTGCACCAGCCATCCCCTGTCCCCAGCCCGTGGAACAACAGCACCAGCTCTGGCAGGGCAATCTCCAGGCAAACCCGAGACTTACAGGCCAATGCCACAGAGATAAACCACCCCAGATCCCCTGTGACTCCAGGCAGTAATGAGGACAGTTTTCATGTTCCAAAACTAATTGGATAGTAAGGAGTGTCTGTAAGAATAAAAGGGGGTGGGAGTGGAGGATGGAAATAAAAGAGGGGGGAAAAAGCGTCCTTGTTGAAAGTTTTAAATTACAGGCTCAGTAAAAAACTGGCATTCCACCACATCCGGTCTAGTTACCAAATGGAAAAATAGGGTCATTAACATGTTTATTTGAATTACATTAGTCCTTCTCTTTCATATTTAATTTATTCTGTTAGAAGGGGGAAAAACACACACACACAACACTCTGCATGCTGGTGAAAGGAAGGAGTGTAATGATCAGGCGCTGAAATACAACGATCTTTACCTATTACCTACCCTGCTAAGCCTTTGCAGAACTTAGAGTAGTCAGGGATTCTTCTCCTCAGGAGGAAGAGAAGACTAAAAGATGTAAGGTCAAAATGCCACCGAACATACTAAAAAAAGGAAGTGTGTGTGTGTGTGTATGTAAATATATAAATATGTAGGACCTGTGGTGGCATAGTGCCTAAGCCATGTGACTATTAACCAGAAGGCTGGTGGTTCAAACCCACCAGCCATTCCTGCAAGGCAGACAGGGCAATCTACTTCCCTAGGGATATGGCCTCGGAAACCCAAGAAGGGGTCACTACGAGTGGGATCCAGTTGAGGGCAGTGTGTTTTTTTTTTT
>NW_006921782.1:839397-883226 GCF_000298275.1 Orycteropus afer afer
CACAGTTTGACTACTAGCTCACTGGTTTCCAAATTGTTTTATGAAGATGATTTTCAATGTGTGATAAATACTAATGAAATATATATAATAATTATATAAATCAAAAACAAACAAACAAACAAACGTACTGCTCTCAAGTTGGCTCCAACTCGTAGTGACCTCTCCTTGGGTTTCCAAGGCAGTATCACTAGGAAAGTAGATTGCCCAGCCTTCCTTCTGAAGAGATACATATATACATATATGTATATATGCACATGTGAATTTTGAGGTGGGAAAACTATTTTATTATGGAAAGGAAGACTAGGAAGAGAAGAGAAGGTGGGATAAATGACCTCTTTTCTTCATTAAATGTCCAGATAGCAGGCTGGTGCTAGCCTTATTTAACATTCTCCACATGATATGGAAGTTGTGGTACATAGTGAAATCTCTATGTTATCTGTATTCTAGATATTAGAAGGCCAAGTCCATGGGCCTAAACTATAGCAGAATCTCATGAACTTCAGTGTAGGCTAGAATGGTTTCAGAACAACTTCCATATAAGCAGGTACAATGCAATACATTTAGGAAAAAATGAAAGAAATGATATATTTAGTAGAATGTCCAGATATGACCTAGCTGTCATTGTGGTGGTAACTCGGAGCCATAAGACTTAGCGTCACATGACAAGGCTATGTTCTACAACTTACTAGCTATACTTGCACAAGGAATTTAGTCTGTTTCATCATCCATAAAATGGGACTATTAACAGGTGGGAGAATTGTGAAATCCAGTGAGATCATCTCTAGAGTGCTCTGAAAGTGCTGCCCAGATGTAAGACAGTCTTACTTCCTCAAGAGCATGGTGCAAAGCAAAAGCCAAACACTGTGCCAAACATCCTCAGAAACAGGACTGCAAACAAAGCAGGCAATGCTCTGAGAAAGCTGCGGAGGGCAAGGATCTTCCCTCTCCTTCCTGACTGTATGTTTCGCCCACTACCTGAAGGGATTTCTTGCCGGGATTTTGACCTTGGGTTCACAAACTGCCTCCACAGTAAGTTGCCACCCACTCGTGATGAGTCATTTGAAGTTCAAGTTTTACTTCATGCTAGAGATGCTAATATCAAAGCAAGCAGATTTAGGCTTTTCAGTCACAGAGTTTTACTGGCATTGTCAAAATGGTAGCCCTAAACCTCTTACTGCAAACACAGGCCAGCCAGCCCACCCAAAACTTGATTCTTGAGCATGCTGGTGTTCCAGGGCCAAGTTCAAGTACCAAAGGAACAAATTGGCTGGGTAAGCATTCCCTGTACCCCTTATTTAAGATTTCTAGAATAAGTCAAGTGTCCAGTCTCTAGCTTTTCCTTAAGGCAAGTTTTTCACCTTGCTACAGAGAGAATTGTATTTTTTGTTGTGATTCTTCTTCTTTAGCCCTGTTTGTTAAACATTTCACCAGCTGTCTCTCTAAGCTGAACCTTGGCTCAAATACAATTGTATTCACATGAAGTTCTTCTTATTTGAGTCCAGATCATCCTTAGAATGTAATTTTGACAGAGGAAGGGGAATGCTAATTACAACAACTTTAGTAGAAGATATGGCAGCCCATGTGGGGGATACTGTTTCTGGAAGGTACTTACAAAAAAAGGGGGGGATGTGTGATGAGAGAAAGTTCAGAATCAATTAAAATAATAATCATATAAGGTGAAGATTTCCCTTTTTAAAGAACAAATCCAACATGGGATCTGATAAATATCTATAAAGAAATGATGGGCCTGGGTAAAGTGAATACTTGTTTATCAAATTCTAGTACATGTGATCTAGAAGTCATCTTATTACTCTTCAAAAGAAACAAATTTAAGACAAACTAATGAACTACTTTATACAGTTAGTAGTAAACTTATGAAATTCATGAAAGGTCTATGACAGAAATAGTATCACCAAAGTTTAGCTAAATTCATGGTCTACAGTGAGTTATTTGGGGAATCTAGGATATCTGGAGGAAAATAATTCTAATTCTTAAAGTCAGCAATAAGAAGCACAGTTATTTCTTATATAACAGTTTCTTGGTCCTGTGATCAGAAATTAACTGCTGCACTAAGAGGGCCTTGGGTCTGGCTCTCTGGGATTTTTCTTATAATTATATGCTCATAAAAAATTAAGAACTAATGATAGTGCTAATATTAGGCATGTTGGGGCCAGAAGTACCACAAAACCTTGAATGTATATACATGCATGTCATACCACCTAAGTCATGACATGGCATTCCTTCTCTGCAGGATTACTATCTCCACGTTACTGATGAGAGAACAAAGGATCAGAGATATTTCCAAGAGGATAAGTAATTTATCCAGTGGTAGTGGCAGAGCAGGATTGGAATTCAGGCTTATCTGTTCCCAGAGTTATGGTAACACATTGCTGTGGTTATATGCCCAGCAATCTGATAAATAGTTTAAGATTATTAGTTTAGATGGGGGAAAACAAATTGGCAATGACATATCCAACAAGGGACAATTTATAGAAAACTTCAACACCTCAACATCAAAAAGAGAAACAATCCAATTCAAAAATGGGGAAAGGATATGAACAGACACTTCACCAAAGATGACATTCAGGCAGCCAACAAACACATGAAGAAATGCTTGCAATCATTAGCCATTAGAGAGATGCAAATCAAAACAACAATGAGATATCATCTCACCCCAGCAGTAATAGCAATGTTCAACAAGGCAGAAAATAACAAATACAGGTAAGGGTGTAGAGAGATTGGGACACTCCTACACTGGTGGTGGGACTGTAAAATGGTGCAACCACTGTGGAAAACAGTATGACATTTCCTTAAAAATTTGGAAACAGAAATACCATTTGATCCAGCAATCCCATTACTAGGAATATATCCTAGCGATGAGGCCCGGGACACAAATAGATAGATATATGTGCAACCACGTTCATTGCTGCACTATGCACAATGACAAAGAGATGGAAATAACCTAAGTGCCCATCAACATGGTACACACACACAACAGAATACTATACAATATTAAAGAATAATGAAGAATTAGCAAATTACCTCACAACGTGGATGAATTTGTAGGACATTATGCTGAGTGAAATAAGTAAATTACAAAAGGACAAATATTGTATGAATCCATTATTAGAAAAAGTCAAGGAAAAGTTTACACGAAACCAAAGATTAAACATCAAAACTAAACTCACTGCTGTTGAGTCGGATCCGACTCATAGCGACCTCTCCTTGGGTTTCTGAGATGATATCACTACGGAGGTAGATTGCCCAACTTTCCTTTGGAAGAGTGGCTCGTGGGTTTGAACCACCAGCCTACTGGTTAGCAGTCAAATGCCTTAGGCACTTGACCAGAGCAATGGGGGTTCATTGTATTAGTCTTTGTTTCTGTTTGAAGTGTAATGAAAAAAAAAGTAATAGAGAAACTGAAATGGTAATTCAGGGCAGGGAGAGATTACTTACAGTACAAAAGGGAGGAATGAAGAACTATTTAATGTGTGGGAAATGGGCCTTGAAAGATGGTAGGATTTGGACATGTAAAGATCAGGGCAAAGGTATACTCTTTCCCAAGTTTATTTAGCAGTGCTTATAAATAGTCATATTGAGTACCTGAGGCATAGATGCTAAAAAATAGTACAGTGGCCCCAAGAAAGGAAATGTACTGCTGGAATATAAATCACATGGGCTTAAAAAAATTTTTTTTTTAGTTTAACCTGTTGAAGTTGTATGAAGTCTTATTTTTTATTTTCCCTTAGTAACTAATCTTTGTGTGCAGTAGCTTTTTGCCAACAGCTGTGCACATCTACAACTACACACAGGAGATGTATATTCAGTTCTCATTAAGATGGAGCAAAAGAAGGAATTAGATCATGAGAAGGTAAAAGGCACATGGCTGGGAACACATGTAGTTGTGGATTACATAGTATAACACAGACTACAGCAACTCTTTCTTCTCTATCAACTAATAAAACATTAATCCTTAGTCTTCTTAATCTAAATGCATGTATTTTAGTAGAAGTAACATCTACTGGTCAATGAAAACCCCATGGAGCACAGGTCTACTTTGACACACATGGGGTTGCCATGAATTGACTTGAAAACAACTTTTTTTTTTTTTTTTTTACTGTAACATCTATAGATGTGAATGAATATTATGGACACCAACAGACTCCTTGCCTCATTAATTCTAATATAGAATGTGTTATCCTGTTACCCAAAGCGAAGGCAAAAAAATTCCAGAAATATCTGGGTAATGGGGAGAAATATGGGGAGGCGGAAAAGAGAAATAAAGAGAAAAATCCAGAGTTCACTCTCCCAGAATCTGGGTGTTTTAATTCTAATGACCTGGTTTTCCCCACATGTTGAATAAAGTTTAAGTCCAACTGTAGGAGATTTTGTGATGCGAGAGTGTTGCTAACCTAAAGCTATAACATACTATAGGAAGGCATTCTGATCTTCCTATAAAACCTTTCAAAATTATTTGTGGTCTTGAATATGTTATTAAACACTTGTGTTTTAATTTCTATCCTCATAAAATGGAGCTAGATTTTTTTTATTACATATTCAGAATTAATATATATGTTTGTAAGAGAATAGAGCTAGTTACGAGTACTAGCAAAAAGCTAGGGAAACTAGAGGAGCTGTGGCAGCACAGGGCCTAAGGCACTTGACTGCTAACCAGAACGCTGGAGTTTAACCCACCAGCCACTCCTCAGAAGGAAGACTGGGCAATCTACTTCCATAGTGACACTGCCTTGGAAACTCAACTCGATGGCAGTGAGAGGCAAAATAGAGTCAAGTCACCTATAACTCTTTCTCCAGAGTTCCCTTCTTTCCTCTTTTCTACATTTCTGTTCCCTTCCCCCCTGGATTTCACAGCCACAGATATAATGAATTTCTGTAATACTAACTGACAATTCATAGTTTTCACAAATTTTCCTTGGAGATGGACCACACAAATAGTGACTATCACTGGCCAGTGAAAACTCAATATGGTTTGATATCATTTAGAAAAGGTTGAAATAATTCTGTAAGGAAAAAAATCTCATTATTTAAGACTCACTTTCCCTCAATACCAAGGTGACAGACATTGTCACTGCAAACAAGGCCTGGTGGTGTGACATACTAAACCTGGCAAAACTGTCATTGTATCATTGCTCAACTGAACTGAAAGGGACTAATCAGTGCCTAAGAAGAAAGCGGATAAGAGAAAAACATCAAAGATGATTGTCTCCTGCTAAAGCCGTTGCCATTAAGTCAATTCTGACTTATAGCCACCCTCTAGAACAGAGTATAACTGCCCCATAGGATTTCCAAGGCTGTGAATCTTTATGGAAGCAGGCTGCCTCATCTTTCTCCTGCAGAGCGGCTGGTGGGTTGAAATCACTGACCTTTTGTTTAGCAATGGAATGCTTTAACCACTACATCACCAGAGCTCCCTAAGATTATTGTCCAGACCCAGATAAAAATTTATCACTAATGTATCTGTCAAAAGACTCACGATATCATACAGTGACCGGGCTCTCTTTTCCCTCCATGTAGCAATCCTGATTACAATACTTAATTTTCATACCTCTTCTTATTCATGAACTCTAGCTGGTATAGTCCCTTGGATCTAATTCTCACAATCCAAGTTTGATCTCTGCTTGGCTCACGCCCCTTGACTTGGGGGTGGATGAAGTACTGGTGGATATGGTGAACAGAACCCTTGACTAATGACCAGTAGCTGTAGACGCTGGTTTTGGCTCATGATAGTATTTAGATGTGTTGAGCTGGGGCAAAATGACTAACCTGTCTGGGCCTAAATGCCTTCATCTGTAAAGTGAAGGATTCTTTTCAAATCTGAAGTTCTGATTTTGTGATTACTGTCTAGTTGGTTTACTTGGTTAGAATATGGCTTTAATGAGGTTAACAGCATAGATTCAGCTATACCAATATAGGCTTGATACATAGAATTTGGTCAAGAAATATTCACTCAATGACTAAATGTGTTGGGATAGTAAAAACTCCATTTTATAGTCAAATATTCTAATTTAAGTAAACATGAAAACTGCCAAGAGAGATCACAAGGCTTGGTACCAATAAAGCCAGGCACCTAAACCAAAAACCAAATGACTGCTGTCAAGTTGACTCCAACTCATAGTGACCCTACAGGACAGAGAACAAGTGATCATAGGAAACAGACTGCTACATCTTTCTCCCACAGAACAGCATAGTTCCACACTTTTCTCCTCTGGAGCAGCTGGTGGGTTGGAATTGTTGACCTTTTGGTTAACTGCCTAGCACTTTAACCACTGTGTCACCTGATCTCCATTCACGCACCTAGGTAAGAGAATTTAAAACGCAGCTCTCATGAATGGTGAGCCAGTGGTACTGCTATAGCTAACTGTGTTTCAAAATTGTATCATTTAGCGTGCTTCGAATCAGCTGAGAATGCTCTGCCCCGTACACTTTTCAAAAAGAGATACCAAACCTGAGATGATTCTCTGGGTTGAGATTACATAAATAGCTCATCAATGCCTCACAATATTCAGTTTAAGTGTGAAACATGATTCTCTGGGTTGAGATTACATAAATAGCTCATCAATGCCTCACAATATTCAGTTTAAGTGTGAAACTTACAGATATTTTTCTTTCTACTTTTCACATGGGAAAACTAAACAGAGAAAAGAGAAACCTACTTCCATTTCAGGTCTCCCCCAGTTCCTACAGGGTGGGAAACAAATTAACCAGTAGTCACACTTGAACCTCCTTGTAAAATATCTGAGCATAGAATTTAACCATGTATAGGATACACAGATTTAAGTGGTGATCACATACCAGAATTTTGCCTTGTGTTAGAAGAATCATGTTGTAAAAGAACATAAATTAATGTAAAGACACAGATTAAGTGAGATAGGTAACAATACCAGTCCCTTGACCAGTGTGGTCAGATATGTCATAAATCAAATTCCTTAGCAATACTTTAAAAACTAACAAAAAAAGAAAGGGGGGGGGTAAAGTATTTAAAACCTGGAAGACGAAGGATCATGCATTAGAATAGGTGATCTCAGCTCATTAAAGGTTCTCTGACATCTGCAACTTACTTCCAACATCTAAAGTTTCTTTGTTTGGTTCCGTGAGTGTACGGGGTCCCCCTCCTTCTCCCCTTCTAGAATCTGGCCAAGTATAGACGCAGAGGGTGAAACCCAATCGCAGAGTGCTGACAGAGCTCCTCTTATGGCCTACAGAAGAGATCTCCTGAGTCTCCATCTCCTGGCCAATAGTGACAAGTAAACACTGATTTTATTTTAGTAGCTCAGTTGTAGTTCCGCAGGCAGCTGTCCTTACTGTACACAATCAGTCCCTCTTTTCAGGGGGTTATAAGTCAACCATCAAAATACCAAAATACACTCTGGTTTGAAACTTGGTGTACAGAGTCCCAAGCCCCAGAATGACTGTGGTTTAATTCCAAATTTAAGAAAATATTGAGTTTTGTAGGCTATTTATTTACTGTTTTCAAATATGTTTGAAGAGTCTTTTAAACTTTCCATAGGAAAATGTACTAAAAAAGACATGCCTTTTTAGTACCTTTAGTAATTCATTCTGAGTTACGGCACACCACTGAAAGGACTAAATGGTGGGAAACAAAGAGTTTATTTGTTTTATTTTCTTACCAAATACAGATGTTTTGACCACTTGGGTCCTCATCAGTTTTCCAACTATTGGTGTGCTGAAACATAATAAAATAAAGGAGTCAACTTCTTTGTTTTGTTCCTTTCAGTGATGTGCAGAATGGATTAATGAGTTCTTGTTTTTTGCCCTTGTAGAACTCAAAAACTCATTTCAACTTAAATAAAGTAAGTAAGTAATTAGTTCATAATATGGCCTAATCACCTCTGGTATTTAGAAACAAACAAAAGCACAGAAATGGCTGTTGCACATTTGCACTTAATTACTTCTATATAAAATACCCATGTGGATTTTATTACAGGTGACATAAATTTCAAATCTAAGCTTTGCTGGCATTAGAAAGCCTGAGCTCTGGTATTATGTATACTCCCATGAAGATTCTGGACCCTTCTCTACTATTTCCCTAAAGAAAGACAGCCTACAAAACCACATTCTTGCTCTCTTACTTGGCAAAGGAGAGCACTTTTTTCCAAAAACTAGTGAATAAGTTACTTCCGACAGAGGCTCAAAGGACATTTAGGGAAAAAAAAAAAAAAAAAAGCCAGTATCATTTCTAGAATTTCTGCAATGTTCAGGTTTTTTTCTCATGGAGTCTGAATAGTTCTTGTTTGCATAATGTCTATCTGGGGATTGATCTTGGTGATCAGGACAGCCTTATGGTAATCCTTATAGATGAATATACCCAATAGAGCAAAAAATCTTGCTATGTCTCTAATGTAAAGGAAAAGAGGACTGTTTAACAACTGTGTAATTGTGAATTCTAGCCTTAAAGGAACTTTCTTGGCTTGGACTTCTTCCACCCTCCCCCTCAGATACTTAAGAATTGAAGTATATGCCAAGAAACTAATGATGCAAACCAGAGTATTGCTCATGAACTTGGACCCCTTTCCCATCCTGCAGTGTGTATAGTGCGACCAAAATTCGACTCAAAAAATTAATTATAGAAAATAGAGAATACAATATGATCTATAGCAAGGTTAAGCTATCTAGGAGGGCCTCACAAACTCATTCTGTAGCTTTCATAAACGAGTATAAAGAGGCCTAGTATGGTCTCTGGCTTCTAGATTAACCTGATCACTAGTTGCAAAAGAAAGAAGGATTAGACCTTCATCACCACACATTCAGGTTACATGTTTGGCATGAACCCAGCACACATCAGCTGCACACTTCACAGCTCTCTGTCTGATACCTGATATTACCATGTATCTGTAATGCCCTTTGTGTTCCAATAACTTAAATGCAAATAAAGATTTCCCCAAGCTGCAACAACTTTATGGATATCACTCATTTTAGAAATTAGAGCAACTTTTCTTGTGATGTTTGACTTGGGAGAACATCTCCTTTAGTTTTCTGAGTCATGCAAATCCTTTCAAATGTGGTGTTTCAATCCTTGTTGAAATGCTCATTCATTTAGTGATGCTTTGAACACTCTATGGCAGTGAGGTTTTTTTTTTTTTTTTTTTGTACACAGTAGGCTCTCAATAAACATTTGCTTCCTAGAATGGAAGTAGCCTAGCTGTATGGCAAGGAGAACTGGAGCACACAATACAGTTCCAAATGAACTTGAACAAAAACTAATAGATCTTGAGTATATTAAAAAAAAAAAATTAAGCAGTAAAAACAGTTGGGTTTTGATACAGCTTTTCAAGGGAAGTAATGGAAGTTTCATTACTCAGGGCATTTTTAACCAGAATAGACAAAACACTAGCGGGGTATGTTAAAATAAAATATGCATAGTCCGTCTGTGAATTAGTGTTTACTTGCAATATAATTATAACTGAAGCAACACTGTAATGGGAATTTTTCATACACATGAAAGCTATGGCTACTATGTTTCCACGTAGACCATATGTTGCACATATTGGTTGGTGTGGCTGTGTATCCCTACTGCCCTCTAGTGGATGAAATGTAAGACCTACCTGATCAGAACGCTCTAACAAGCTTGGGGGTATATCAATCCTTAATCATTTGGGGTAGAAAGAAAATAGCTGTGTTGATGCATTTTCCATCAAATTATAAAATTGAAGGGCATTAAAAACAACAGAGTCAAACTCTGTAATTAAGACTGCCATTTAATGTTTGTTCGCACACGGTATTCATTTCTGTGTATCCCTGCCAAAGATCCATTGTGTAATGTTGTCCTCACATGACATTAAAAACACCAGTTCCCTGGAAAATGTAAAAAAGAAACCGTGGTGACTTGAAATACATGGAGTTTACTTTTGGAAACAGAAAATTAATACAGACTCAGTGAGGTAATTTGGAACACAAATAATGGCCAGAAACTCGAAAATCAGGACTGTTCTTTAAATCTGAGCAAGCATATTAGCAATCTATTGGTGTGCTGGCTGCTACTCAGAAGAGGGCAGGGAAAATGAGCTTCAGAACAGGGAAGCTGATTGGAGAAAGAACTGACTAAACACATTTTCATCGATAGTAATGGAACAACAAACTAAGTCTAAACACAGACTGGGTACTGTGACTATCCATGAAATCCTTTCATAGTTAGTCTGCTTCGTTAGGTACAGAATCCAGGTGCTTTACTCCTGCCAAAGAAAAGTATCAATCTGTATAGTTCTCTGGCATTTTGTCATTAAGGCATAGGATCAATCTGAAGGTATATCTCTGTTTATAATATTAAGTATTTTAAAGGAGTTAGACTTTAATCACTAAAAGCTGGTCTCAAGCTCAGCATAGAAAACACTTCTCCAAAAATACAGAAAAATTAAACCATTGTACAATCTGAGTGGCCTAAAGCGTGATATGCTGGGTGATATACATGAAATTCAAATGAAGAGAAATGCATACTGAGGGCAGAAGGCCATCAGCCCTTACTGTAAATGTGGACAAATAAATGGATGAATTCTTTAACTATCCCAAATTACTAGAGGCTGGTGGTGCTAGGGTAGATTTACATTGGAGGGGTGGGGAATCACGATGGGCAGAGAGCCAGATTGCTCCTTTTGAGTGTGTAATTGTTTTCACAGTACATGATTTGTAAAGGGATGCTAGTTTAGCAATCAAAGGTAGATTCCATAACACTTCTTGTCACCTTGAAACAAACAAACAAACAAAACCCAGCTCTACCTAGGAAAATGGGAAAAACAACATGAAATCTCCCACTACCTGAGTAATCTATAAGAAAATACCTCCATAAGTATACTGGAAGGTTTGTCTTCATCTTGACCAGATTTACTGTACAGCAATTAGCATCTCTAAAGATAGATGACTGGAAGCCCCAGGAGAGTTGGAGGTAAGCAATATGGGCCACAGGGAAGAAATTCAGCCAATTTCCTACTTAGCACCACGGACAGAGCTGTCAGCAGAGAGAAACATCCTTGGTGTTAAAGGAACACAAAGATATTAGTGTTGCATTTTAAAGGTGCTTCTTATCCCCTTATGAATGGCAGTTGGGTTGGAATTGTACTCTGCTGCTTCCCCACAGGGCAGCCATTGGAGCTGAACAGGACCAGCTCTGAATAAGGTTTCTTGCCTACCTGTGCACATGGAGAATGGAAAGGTTGACGCAAGAGAATGTCTCTCCTTGACCTTTCTCTGTCACTGTTCTAGTTTTTGAAAAGTCAAAGTATTCTCAGGAATAATACTGAGACCTTCCCAAGACAAGACAAGTGCCTGTGTATTTCAGCCTTAGGATCTGTAAGATTGCCCTGGGGCAGAACTAGGGGAGGAGAATAAGTCAGACACCTTTCAAAAGAAGTCAAGGACCTGTATTCCATCTCCTGTCACAGCAGATCACAAGTCAGAACCACTTTTTCCTCTCTGTTTTGGCCTTTACAGAATAAAAGCCACTGTTAGATTCTGTAACTGAACCATAGATTCTGGGAAATGAGTTCTGTCCCTCTCACACCCGAGCAGTGAGTGCCTCCCCTCTGTCTTGCTGATGCTTGATGTAGAGAGATCCAGTACTGTGAAACAAAGTCTCCTGACACAAATGATCCGGCATTAAATCTTACTGGCATTTGCTAAAAGTTTAGAGGCAAAGTTGTTCTGATTTGGTTGTTAAAAGAAACTTCTCATCTGGAAAAGAGCTTGATTGCCAGGGAACTACCGAGTTGCAATTTTAATCAATTTTTAGGGTTTTTCTTTTTGTATCTCTTATTTCTTAGGCCTTTATGTCCACAAAAGAGTCTAGAGAGAGCACAGAGTGATTTGGAACCTGGACCTTTTGCTGGCTTACCACACAGGTTCCCCAAATGGTAAAGTCTTTACTTGAAACCCCAGCAAGACAAGATAAGCTCTGTCTGCCCAGCAGCTTTTCAGAGGCATTAAGGGAAAGAGAGGAGGTAAGTAATTCACCATGCGTCCCCATTTCTATAATGGGGAAGGACATCTTGATACATTTACAATACTCCTCTGGGGATATTTCATCAGTTATACCTAAACTCTAATGGACAATAATTGATTTGAACTTTCCACTTAGCACAGAGCTGTAAACAGCTTCACTGCAGACGGCAGCAAAGAGCCGTTTTGTAAAGTGGAGAGAGATTCAGAAAACTTTAGTACTGGGTCATGCCTTAGTCTAACAGCTTTTGTATCCAGGGAAGAAACAGTTTGTCCTCCTGGTTTTAATAGCTGGGCTAATCGAGTTTCAAGCCTGCAATAGGTATAGGTTATCTTTAGAAGGCATTCTATTTTAACCCCTTGCTATTATGACAGGTTTATAACCTAGCCGTAAAAATGCACTTCTGACTTAGATGGACATCGGAACACATTCAAAAATGAAACTTTCTTAATGTTAATTTCCTGCTGAAAAGAAAAGTAAGATGTTAACCTCATTTTAAGTCTAGTTTGCTCTTATTTATTTATTTACTCTCTGTGTGGTTGTGGAATCTCTCAGGAAAAACAGCCCTCTCCCCCAGTGTCCCTCATCTGGTTGGCATCAGTCTTTTCCCGCTGGCCCCATCGCTCTTAGTTTCTGGTTCTATTTTAGTGAAATCTGTCATGGAATTATGAATCTGCTGTATGACTGCAGCTCTGGCCCACAGTTTTCTTTTGACCCCCGCCCCCCTCCAGCCCCATTGAACACACAAGTAGAGCAAGTTTAGAGGAAGCCTTTGTCTATTTCAATCAGTGCTTCTATCTCCTTCTGGCATGACAGCAGGGTAAAGAGTGAAGAGAAACGAAAGACAAACTACATTTTCCTAAGACCACTGTATCTCCTGCTGAAGCGCTGCCTTCCCTACCTTGCCCCATGCTCCGGAGGATAATTTGCGATGGGAGAACAGTGCACCTGGCAGCTGCTCTAAGACAACAAAGGACAAAGGCCTCTTTGGAATTGTTGTTGCAGCTTCTCTGGTGTCAAAGACCTACCAACCTTGTGGCTGTGAAGTAGGACCTTTGATAACAACCAGTTAGAGCTTTGCAAGGGCCGTTTTAGGCTGATGTGTGAGGAACACATGGCAGAGAGGTACATTTTGTGACTATATTGCTACCTGACATTACTCACCTTATGTGATTCTGACAAGGAATATGAATTTCCTGGTAATTCAGCTGAGAATGCAAGAATAAAAACATTTCATTGTCAGAAAATGGATTTATCTTCCACCCCCAAATTTAGCTCTTTCTCTAGAAATCTACAGGAAAAACAGGATACAATCAGACATTTTGTAAGATGTTATTCAGATTCTGAAATGCATTAAAATCAAACTAATCATGCTTTGCTCCATTTGGCCCTGAAAACAACACTCTGTAGACTCCAGACATGAAGCCCAGTTCTGGCCTTTATTCTAGCACTAACCAGCTAGGTAACACTATACAAAGTACTTAGCCTCACAGAGCCTCAGGTTTTTCATTTCGTATTTGGAGAGAATGCTGTCCATACATTGTCATTTATTGATGAGATGAGTGAAATCATATGGCAAACTACTGGACAAAAAGGCATTATCTATATTTAGTGTTGTTTATAGGTGGTGCAGTGGTTGAGCTCTTGGCTGCTAACTGAAATGTCAACGGTTCAAACCTACCAGCTGCTCCATGGGAGAAAGATGTGGCAGTTTGCTTCTATAAAGTCTGCAGTGTTGGAAACCCTATGAAGTAGTTCTCCTCTGTCCTGTAGGGTCACTGTAAATTGGAATCAACCCGACAGCAATGGGATAGTGATACAACCACTGGTTGACAACAGTTGAAGTTCATTGCATTTTACCCCCTCTTGGGTAGAACGTAATATACAAATGACATAATCTATTTACTGGTTGCAAAAACCTAGCCCTGCCTATGTTTTTCTCTAAGAAAACCCTTCTCTCCCAAGGTCAAAGAGTAACATTGTCAATAGCAACCCCTGTTTGGGTTTCCGAGGTGGTATCTCTACGAAAGTAGATTGCCCAACCTTCCTTCTGAGGAGTGGCCGGTGGGTTTGAACTTCCAACCTTCTGGTTAGCAGTCAAATCCACCAGAGCTCCCAAATAAAAAATGGCACCCTCAAATTTGATTGTACCAATGTTTATAACCCATCTAGCTTATTTTGAATCACCAAAGCCCTCTTTCAGGGTCAAAGCCCTCTTTTGTGGGATACTCTTTAACTACAAAGGTTCATACAGTGGTACCAAGTGACACCAAATTATTCTCTCAGTGATATCAACTAGGATGCCTGAGCAAAAGAAACTGGAAGACTGGAGGCTTGAGTCCACCCAGAGACACCTTGGAAGAAAAGGCTGGAAATCTATTTCTAAAATATCGCAATCACCAAGAACCCTATGGAGTGCACTTCTATTCTGACACACATGCAGTCTCTCTGAGCTGGAATCAGCTCAATGGAACTAGAAACTGGTATTAAAAGTTTAACTATTACGAGTCTGTGTGCTGCTTATCCTGCAGACCATTGCTATAACCCATTATGCTCAGTTCTCCTAAACTTCAGAGAACATAAAATATACTTTAAAAATAAAATGACAATCAAAGCTAACAAAGAAGTAGATACATTAAATTCATCTCATTTTTACATCAACCTTGGGCTTCAAAAGTGGAAATGGGAAAAGCTTAGAGAGGGGTTAGGGCAAAGGTCAAAGGACCTTTCCTCCTTCCCTGTCAAAAATATTAAGAGGTGACTTGATAATGGTCATCAGTAGATGACATGTTAATAGATGCTCTTTATCTATAGCTGAGCCTAAACGTATCAGGAAAAAAAGAGAGAGAGAGAGAGAGAGAGAGAGAGTTTCTTAAAGCATGAGGGATATAGGTGAGTTATAAAATTCTGACGTGCATCAGAAGATACTAAATACTGTTATAAAATACTGTGCTATCCCACTGTAAGTGTTATGAAATACATCTGGCCCCATTTGTCTGTGACAATTAGGTGAAGTGCTGCTAGAAGATGGGATAGGATGGAAGAACCAAAGGACTTCTAGAATTTGTCTTCTCATAAGAAAGAATTGTGGAACTTATCTTGAAATACTCTTTCACAAAAACATATCTGTGATACAATGCCTGAAACACCCCAAAGGCTAAGTTGGGTACTATCATAGGGACCCAATATCATATGAACTGTTTGGTTTCATTATTTATCAGTTTTTACAAATGCTTGACAGAGGTCAAGGAAGAAAACCTAATACCTATAATACCAATAATAAGAGATTTTCTTGTTTTTGAAAATGCCACTTACTGATTTTTTTCTTTATTCAGCTGTACACAAGCCATATTATAATTGTCATATAACAACCTAAATTCAGGGACACATCTTTAAAAACAATGTATTATTCAGCAACCTTAAGTAAACATGCAATTTAGGAGTGGAAAAGATGCACACAGAGACAAAGTAATCATAGGCACAAAGCATGGTGAATTTCTGTGCCATGCACTTCACACCCCAACTCATCTCACAGGGAAACTAGAGAAGGGGCAGAACCATCTCTATTATGATAATTCACAAAGGGAAGCCATATAGATATGCATGCGAAGTCTCTCCCCACCTCTCCATTTACATGCCAGGATTTCAACTCTGTGACACTGAGTCCCTTCATTTAGCCAATTAGTCCTTCCAGCTTCATGTAATGCACGCCAAGAAGAAGGAGAAATAGAAGTGCTGACGTTCACTGCTTTGAAAGTTGCTATTCTAATGCCAAAGCTGCCTCTTGAGCAATTTCCAGAATGTATTAACATGGGAGCAAAGCTCTATTCCTAAAGACATGGATCACATTATGCAGGGGAGCCCCCTTCAACATGTCACTATTGTACAGAAGTCCCTCCACCCCTTGCAAGATCTTACAGTTGTAGTTAGTATGGGCTCAAGGTTATGGTCCTTACTCAGGCAAAATCTAGGAGGTCTTCCTGAAGAAAAGGGGCCAATTTAAAATAATTTAGCAAGCAAAGCACGGCATGCTTTCTGGACCAAAGCAATGAAGAAGCCTTTGCATAGTTACACACACAAAAAAGCTGAAGTCAGAAGCAAACCAGTCTCTCAGCTCAGGTTACAATTAAGGACTCTTCCATTTCTTTCTTTTTTTTTCTTTTTCTTCTTTTTCTCTTTTAACCAACTAAGTTAAGTCTAGGTTCAATTTAACTATTTTAATTTGACAGTCAACCTCTAGAATTTTCTCTAAATATTAAGGACTAAATTGACAACAGTGGATATTTAAATAAAATATCAATATGCTTCTACACCTGAAAAACTGTATGGTTGTGTGGGTCTAAGTACCCAGTGACACATGTGATTCTGATACTTAGCAGGCGGTGAGATGTAGCTCTGAAATACAACCCCCACTTCCCGTCTTCTGATGACCATCCTCCTCAGAGTTAAGACAGTGATAGAGATTTTAATATCACTCTCCCCGTTTCTCTCATCAATGGGTTCTCACAAGTCAGTTTGTGTCAGCCTGTCCCACTACAAACTTAGCTGTTCTTTGCTTAACTGATGACATTTGCAAGAAATGCCTGGACAAGTCCCTCAGAGAGATAACATACCCAACAGAAGGAGCACTTGATCATGACCAAAGATCCCTATGCCCAAGTCCTGGCTCGTCTCCTAGTTAGCCCTGCTTAGTTGGACCACTTCTTTCCTTTTTCCCCATACACAAAACTCGAGGGTTGCCTGAGATGAGTATATACGGTTCTTTTAAGGTCTCTCTCCCCTAAAATGGCTTCTGTTGCTAAAACTCTTGGCTCTATCCAATCTTGAATTGAATTGAATTGAAGATATCCAATATCTTCAATTATCCCCTCAATATTTCCTTCTCTGTCTCCTAAAAGTGCTGTTACTCGTCAAGCACCCATTGTAAGGCCCATCGGTGTTTTTGTTTTCACTTCTGAGGAGTTTATGCATGCACCCATCTTTTCCCACAGCCTATCCCTTAGAGTCCTACTTCCTCTTCAGGATATCTGATTAGATGTGCTGCGAGCACCTCACATTCCATATGACAAAGAGCATTCTCTCTTTCCTTTTAAGTCTATTATCAAAATTGTATATAACCACACTGCATGACAGCATCCAATGCCTCAACCTCCTGTTAGACTTCCACATTTTAAAATATTTTGCTTCCCGTATGCAGCCAATTATCAAATCTAGAAATTATATACCTTTTTTAAAACAAAAACCAAAAATAATTATCCTTGTCTTACTACCTCACTATACCTAAGATATGAAAGCCTCTCTAAACATATTCTCAAAGGTTTGACTATAATAGTTTCCTCTTCAGTTTTCTAGCAGATTCCTACCCTACTTCAGATTGGTTGTGAATTTCAGACTCCCAGCAATGAAAGCCTTTATTAGGTTTGCTCATTTAACCTATTGGCAATCAGTACCAGTTGTTGTTGTTGTTGTTGTTATGTGCCGTCGAGTCGGCCCCGACTCATAGCGACCCCTCCTTGGGTTTTCGAGGCAGTATCACTACGGAAGTAGGATTGCCCAACCTTCCTTCCGAGGAGTGGCTGGTGGGTTTTAACTGCCAGCCGTCTGGTTAGCAGGCAAGTGACTTAGCCACTATGCTACCAGAGCTCCTATCAGTACCAGTAAGGCATCTTAATCCACTAAGCAAGTCTCCTTTGCTCTCAGTTACTCCCCACAGAGAGGCCTCCCTCTCCATCTCAGAACCTTTCCCCATATAATCCTGCATCTGTGGAACAACCCCTCATGCACCGAAGAACATCTTTCCTTCCTTCACATTATACCTTAAACCCCGTGATTCCAGAGGGATGTCCAAGATTATTACCAACAAGCTGCCATCCCTCTACAACAAGCTAAAAACCACTCTATCCCCTTCAGCATGCTTTCTAGTTATTGTATTTTATATGTCTATTGTACTTGTTATAAATTTCACAAATGGTAGGAAAGGTATAGTGGCCATTCAATCAGTATGGGTTGATTAATGTATTGCCTTCCAACTTTAGGTTTTGATTCTAAATTGCTATGAATATCAAAAACAAAAACAAAAACCCTCACAACAGTATTATTTTGTTACTTTAAGACTTTGAGAAATATCAGTTGCTATGCACTGGTAGGAGCTCTGGTAGCATAGTGCCTAAGGCACTTGACTGCTAACCAGAAGGCTGGCGGTTCAAACCCACCAGCCACTCCTTGGAAGGAAGGTTGGGCAATCTACTTCCGTAGTGATACTGCCTCGGAAACCCAAGGAGGGGTCGCTATGAGTCTGGGCTGACTCAACGGCATATAACAACAACAACAACAAATGCACCTGGTAGGTATCACTAAAGACTTGTTAAATCGGGTTGAGGATGAACCATCTTAAACAATTTACTCATGGAACAGGGAGTAATCAGAAGAAGACTATTAACATATGTTACATAATAGCATCTAATCGTCATAAAAATACTGAAATGAGAGTCTCTTAAATTTATTTCACCCTCTTGATTGTTTAACATTATACTGATAAAAATATATTTAAAAAAAAAATCTTTGATTTTAAAATGCCACATTTACACACCAAGAATTAGACCCTAGCAAATTCTCATAATCTGATTTATTTCTCTATAATATATCTGTCTTGAGAACATCAGCAGGAATACACCAAAGAAATATGTCCCTCATGGGATCAACTATATAAAAAGACAGAACACATCATCAGCACAAAAATCATTATCCATCTAATTTCTCCCATTCTAGATGGCTCCGGTGAGCCCCTCGATCATTACTGACTAGGGTTAAGATAGACCTTAATGGATTAATTAAACCAAAGCAGGACTGCTTTGCAGACCGAAAAGAAGGAGATCCCTGACACAATGAAGCAACAATCCTGTTCTCCTATCATTTAAATTTGCGAGACTTGGCAACTCCAACCAACTCTTCTGACTCCACAATTCTATGTTTCTCTTGAGTGATAAATTACTTGTGTTTTTGAGAGGTGTGCTATTGTTTGAACTTAGTGTTTTTCCTCTAATATAAGAATTATAAATGAAAGCTACAAGGAGAACTGGGACCTGCACTTGCTTTTAAAACTCTTTTTGGGAACCCGGAGGTTACCTTTCAGCCAAATAACAGATTGGCCTATAAAATAAACAATAACATCCATGAGGAATGTGCTGCTTAGAACAATCAACTATAGGAGACCAAACAGGCAACATTTGCCCAAAAGCAAAGAGGACATGGCAAGGAGGGAGAGGGAAACTGGAGGGATGGTAACAGGGAAGGCAGAAAGGAACTGTGGAGAGTGCTGGCACATTGTGGAGACAGCAACCAATGTCAGGGAACAAACTGCGAACAAACTGTTGAATGGGAAACAATTTGCTGTGCAAAGTTTCACTTACAACACAATAAAATGTTAAAAACAAAACATAAAACCTCTTTTAGGGAAGCTATTGGAACAGGTGGCTTTTCAGTTCAATTATCATTTAGATACTGGGACTCAACATGGTGGGCCAGCCTGACCCCCAGAGGAACCTGCCCTGGTCCTGTTGTTCCAGAGAGAGAGAGAGAGAGACTGAAATTTACCCAGTCCTCCTGTTCTTGACTCCTCAATGGCACTCCCTCTTTGGTGGAAATGAAGCCTGCCAGTCCCAGCCTAGCTCCACAGAGGCTTTTCTAGACTCACAGGGTGTGACTGATATTAATGACACAGTCTGTCTTAGTCAGCCCCACCATTTTCAGAGCGAGGTGTTTCTGGTATTTGTATTTTTTCTTTTAATACCTGCATATTTAATGCTGTGTGCTATAGAGCCCGACTGTCCCCATTATGAAAGTAAGTTTTTGGGAGATGTCATTAATATGCTGCATGAATTTCATTCATGCAAAAACTGAGTGGCTCGTGCAAAAGAGTCAACTGCCAATATGGTACAGTACTTCAGATCCCACCCCCACCCCCCAACACACACACACACCCCTCTCCTTTATTTCTTTTCTTTTTATAAGAAGGAAAAGACCCTAAATTGTGCCCTTTGGATTATCCTGTTCTCCTGTTACATTTGAATTTCAAAATCTTCTTTGAATTAACGATTCTCAAGGTTTCCATTACCACAGCTGCCTTTGGGTGTGCCCCTGGTGACTTTATGGCTGTGGGCACCTCTTCCTTTCAGCTCTTTGTGAATATTCTATGCCCTGACCCTCTTTCAGAGTCACACAGGCATTCAAACAATAACCTCTCCCCTAGTTGGGGGCTTCTTGATTACCAGAATGAGTACTCTGCCTCTGTTACATTACCTCTTGTCCAGATGCCCCCCACGGTTCCAGAAAAAAAAGGGGAGTGGAAAGTTGTAACAGTAATTTCACTTTGGTACCCCAAATCTAAAGGCTAAACCATGGATTTTAACTGTTCTGTTAATTGGGACAAGTTTTTCCTCACAGAATTCACCCCAAATTCAGAAACAGAGTTCTCTAAGCCCCGCTGCACTGCCAAGTCTCTCAGAGGGTATTTAGGTCAAGGATGGGGGTGGAGCCGGAGATCAAGCAGAGAACCTGGCTGAGCCATGCCTCTTGTTGTTGTTATGAGCCATGCCTCTAGTAGCTCCCAAACACTCCTTAGTCTCCAAGTCATTTGGTCTACCACTACGTTTTAGTACATGGTGGGGCACAATGATTTCCTCTGAGATGAACAAAAACCTAAGTAGCGAAAATCTAATGGAATCTGACTGGTTCAAGTCATCTGGCTATGGAGAAAAATCACTAATAGTCTGTTCAAGACCAAAGAGGTGATCATGTCACCCAAGTAACTCTTTTAAACAGAAGGGAGGAGAGAAATAACATTTGAGCGTTTACCATGTTTTTGGGTACTACGCTAGGTACATTACACACATTATCTTATTTAATCCTAAGAACGACCTTCCAGGGTAGATCATTATATCTATCTCTTCATGTGAAGAAACTGAAGCACAGCAAGGTCACATTCACGAAACTAGAAAGTAATTCATGGTATTCATATTTGGATCCAAATTTGTCCCTGTACAAGGTCTGTATTCTTTGCCAGGGTCTGCTATGAAGGAAGCCCAAAGGATGAAACAAGCACATATGCCATCGGCAGTATTTTAGTGCATGTCTGCTATCTGGTGCTAAGGTATGTGTCGAAGTTAATGCAAATATAAACACTGCCATCTTGATATTTAAATTTGCTAGCATGAACAAGGCTGGCGGTTCAAACTCACCAGCCACTCCTCGGAAGGAAGGCTGGGCAATCTACTTCTGTAGTGATACCACCTGAGAAACCCAAGGAGTGGTTGCTATGAGTTGGGTCAGACTCAACGGCATATAACAACAACAGTATGAACAAACTGATTTTGGACCCACCAAATAGAATATCAACATAGAAAATTCAATTGACTAAAGTACAAAGGGAATTTTTTTCAGTTATAGAAGAAGGCAATCTATCTGACATTACAAAGTTACCATCCAATTAATGCTTAAAGACATAAACAAAAAAATAAACCCCAAACTCTTTCAACACCAGAAAAAGATTATGTACTATCCCACAAAAATTTGGCAAGTCAATTGTCTATGGGGATTTATTCTCAAAACTATTAGAAGGTGAGTACATAGTTTGTGCATTATGGTTTCATTTTCAATCCAGGTTGACACTGTCACCACCTCTCTTTACCTTGTCTTGTGTAAAGTGTGGAAAGGAAAATGGTTTGAATTTTCCTTGCAGATATGAAAGCTTAGCTTCTGCAAAAAGTAGTTTAAATACAAACACTGAATTTCTGTCCTAGTGGTAGGCTGGGGCTTTAGACATCTCCTTTCTCCCTTAACCCACTATCCACACAAGCACATATACCTCAGTTCAAACTTTCTCACCTAGTTTCAAGCCAGTAAACAAGAAAAAGCAGGGATGAGGATCAAAGAAGAAGGGTTAGGAAGAGTGTCTAAGCAAGCAACGTAGTTCTCCAGAATGTTCCAAGAAGTGAAAGTAAACAAAGAAGAAGATTAGAGAGCAAGGTGACTCCCAGCTCTCCAGGGGTGGTGCTTTTTATCAGCTCTACAACTGAAGCCCTTGGTGGCCAGAATAGCACTGAAAGAAAGATGTTGAACAGGGATTGGATAGTGACACTACAGAGCTTTTCAGTCCCTTCCTTCCCACATATAAAAACAATTATTCAGGAAATATTGTAATTTTTCCAGAGCATATACAAATGCAAAGAAAAAAAAATGCATTCCATGATTAAATGTAATATAAGAAATATTTATTATTATTTATAGGCATCTCTGCATGGTACAAACAATTAATGCTCCTGACTGCTAACCAAAAGGATGGAGATTCATGTCTATACAGAAGCACCTTGGAAGAAAGGCCTGGTTATCTATTTCTGAAAAATCAGCCTTTGAAAACCCTATGGAGCATAGTTCTACTCTGACACACGTGGGGTCGCCATGAGTCAGTATTGACTCAATAGCAACTGGTATGGTATTATTACTTATAATTATTTATCACATATAGTTCTTATCAGCTATGACACTACGGTCTTCCACTCACACTTGAAAATCAAGAGTTGACAGAATATCATGTTTAATTGCTTTGTTAAAGAAATAAAAAAAGGAGCAAAGCAGACAAGAATTTTATCTTCTAACAATAATAAGGACACATGTCAGATATCCTAACATCAACATCAAAAATGTCAACAGTGACCTCCTAAAACCTTTGATATTCATGTAACCTTTCTACAATCAGAACCAAAGGTGAAATTTAGGTGGTCATAGACCCTCCATAAATAGTACCAATAGACACTGCAGTTTAGTGTTTCTGAATAAAATTCATACTGGAATTCCAAAGACTCACTTATGTTGGAAAAAGCATTCACATTCGCTTTGTGGGTGAACTACACACACTGGAGGGGAAGGAAAGAAGCATTAGCACCAAAAATCACGAGTCATCATCTCCCACCTTGACACGGGTTAGCTGAAGGCCATGGAGAATAATGGATGCGCAGCAGTCTCTTTCTCATACAGACAGCAGAGATGGGGGGAAACCACACACTTGTATTTTGCTAATGTAAAAGTCCCAGTGGAAACATTAGCACTCAAAGACATTAATGTGGATTTGGGACACTCCCTGAAGGATTTTGATTCCATTAGAAAAAAAAAAAGACAGTGACAGATCTAATCCTGCTTTGATATGTTTAATGCCATTTAAAGAGAAACTGCACCCATTTACCTCAGGCTGGGACACTAAGAGTTCAAAAAGTGAAATATCATTTCTCAGTGCAAAGAAAAAGCTTGGAAAATATTATGTGAAAATTAATTTGGCATGCTTCTTTGAAATTTTAGATTTCTGGGATGAGCAAATGGGTACAGTTTTCTTTTAACTGTTTTTGAACACCATGTGTTGAGAAGAAAACAACAGAATGGCAATTGCTCATCCAAAATGCTAACTTGTGGCATGGCACAGTCAAGATGGCCTACCACAGCCAAAAAGCAGGTGTGTGCTATGCCTCGCACTTCACTAGCATGCACGCCACATGGCCCTGCATTCGGCAACCTCTTGCATTTGCTTTTGGAACCTTTCTGAGAGGACAGTAAACATGACTCAACAGAATGTCTAGCCTAGGAGGGAATGAATGGCTCTCCGAGCTTTCTGTGAGACAGGCTTCCTGAGGTAAAACCAAGGAAAAACTGCAATAATGTATCTATTTTAGAATCCTTTGCAGGTCATTTTTCTGAGGTGAAATTCAGAATCTAATCAGGTTGGAGAGTTAAAGGTGAAGTTTTTGTGTGGCTGGAGAGAACCTATTAAATCAGCTACCTCATTTGGGCTGAGGATAGTTAATGTAGCTGATACAGACCGTATACATCTAATCTAAAAGCTGATAGTAAGACACCTCATCCCTCAGGTCCACAGATAAACTTGAAACATGGGATGCAGGAAATTATTTGGTGTCCTGGGATGCCAAAGCTTCCTATTATAAATTTGATACTAGTTTTTACCCCTTCTCCCAGGAATTAAAAGATTTTTATATAGACGTATTTCTCATTCAACTCTACAACAGTCTTATGTGGAAGGGGAAGAGACAGGCATTTATGTAGTTTATATGGAGGCTAATAAAGGGAGGAGATAAAGATGATTTTCCTACTGCCCTCTTGGATGTTGATAAAGTGGCCAGATTAAAACTCATAACCATCTTTAAATCCAAGCCAGGTGAAATGCCAGGATATCTGTGTTGCAGGGGTGAAAAGGTCTGAGAAAGACAGAGATGTAGATGGTAATCAAAATGACTATGTGAACATAAAAAGTGAGGAATCACTGCTTTAATCTATGCTTTTAATAAATCAATAACTACTTATTAAAAACCTACTATGTGCAGATACAGTCAGTCAAGGGTGGGGAAGAATGCAAAGTATAGATACTAACTGGAAAAAAAAATCCTTAAACTTTATAGATGTGTTTTCTGTAGGCTAGCTTCTGGGTAGGAAATTATAGAGTTCAGAAAAGATAATCTGAAATATTTATATACCATTGTTAATTTCATTCATTCATTCACATCACAGCATTCACTATATACCTTTTATGTGTGATGTTACATTCCAAGTGTGAAGGAGATGCAGACTGTATATAAACACATTCTCTGTATTTATGAAGCTTACTGTGAGGTGGTAGGAGGGGTGAGACACACAGAAACAACTCTAATGCAGTAAAATATGTAATCAGTGCCATATGAGACACATAAGTATGTGCTTTAACAGTTCAAAAGAAGGAACAAGCACTCTGGCTATGGAACAACCTTTCTACAGGCATATTAAAATGGCTCCACGCATGAAAAGGAAAGTACCTGTTATCAAGCTTTCAGTCAACCAACCATTGGTGTGTGGATGGGGCTAGCTAGGCTGTGAGGGGAGGACATGTACTGTGCATCCACACCTGTCACATGACCTAACATAGAGCTGGCCCATAATCAGTGTTTACCAAAATCATGCATGGATAAAAGAGGGAATCAATATGGATGACAAGCCTGGTCAGTGGGGTTGCATCAGCCCTAGATATTTAGATGATTATTAATGACCTGTTAGGAGATGGCATTATAATGCCATTCTTTTTTTTTTTCCCCATGCCACTATGAAAAATTCAGTCAGGGCTTCATCCTTCCAAATGAGAGCAACACTTTGCTCATATAAAGTGCCCTTAGTACAGGTATCAAAATGCCTTTCAAATTCAACCACAAATGAATTTCCCACAGCTTCTGAGGAGGATAAACCAGAATCCAGACTCCCTCTAAGTGTGAGGTAGGGGCAGGGAGATATGCTGGGATCTATAGGTTCCCAGGGCAGTAGCAAATAGAATGGGATGTTTGGGTTTCCAAGCCTGGTTCTATCTGTAGAATCACCTTCCTATTCAATTTTGACTCATCTTAGACACTTTAGCTGTTTGCATCATGAACAGTGGCCTTCTGTAATTGGTGTGTGTGTGTGCGCGCACTCAAGCTATGTGTCTTTTTATGAGGGAGGACGGAATTACTGATGTACTTTTGTAAAGGATTCAAGGTTGTCTGGATCCCCAAAGAATGCAATTGAAAAAAATACTGTTTCTTTGATTCAATGGTGCTTACGTTTGGGCAGAGTTTTCTTTTTCCATCCTCAAATACAGTATTTGAGACAATCTGCCCACAATGGAAAGCTTTTAGAGCTTCATAAGTGTAGGCGAACCAAATCAGAATTAATCTCTGAAAATGGAGACTCAGGCACATGGAAAAAAAGTTTAGAAAAAAAATCCAGGCAGAAGGCAATGCTACAGAAAGGTGTCTGACATTTCTCCTAATTTAGAGTGAGCTGGATGGAGTAAGACAGATGAAGAGGGAGGAAGGGTTCCAGCCACTCATATGATCCATTGTTCATCTGTCTGTTACCACGGGGTCCAGCTGATTTGATTGCAACATGCCCTATGATCTGTCTGCATGCATCCCCCTCCTCCAAAAAATACAACTGTCATCAAATCGGCTCCAACTTACGGCAACCCCACGTGTATCAGAATTGTACTCCATAGGGTTTTCAGTGGCTGATTTTTTCAGAAGCAGATTGTCAGACCTTTCTTCTAAGCAGCTTCTAGGGGGACCTGAACCACCAGACTCATTAAGCAGCCAAACATTTAACCATTCACACCCGTAGAGACTGCATAACCCCAAACCAAAAAAAACCCCACTGCCATCAAATTGATTCCCACTCAGAGTGACCCTATAGGACAGAGTAGAACTGCCCCAGGGAGTTTCCAAGGCTATAATCTTTACAGAAGCATACTGCTACATCTTTCCCTCATGGAGTGGCTGGTGGGTTCAAACCACTGACCTTTTTATCAGCAATGGAGCACTTTAACCACTGTGCTACCAGGGCACTTGTATGAACCTAGAGGAGGCTAATAAAGGGAAAACCAAAAAGCCAAACTCGCTGCCATTGAGTCAGATCTGACTCATAGGACCCTTCCTTGGGTTTCTGAGGCAGTATCACCACAGAATAGACTGCCTCATCTTCCTTCTGAGGAGTGCCCAGTGGGTTTGAACCACCAGCCTTCTGGTTAGCAGTCAAGTGCCTCAGGTACTACGCCAGGCTAACTGAGGCTAAGGTGATATGGTCAATAGCTAATTACTCAAAGAGGGCTGACCAGATCAGTCTGCAAAGCTACCTACAGCAGTGCTTCCTTTTATTTTTAAGTTAAAGTATGTGCTTCTTATTGGAAAAAAAAAAAATTAGTTAAAAGAATAACCCTTGTAAACTAAAGAAAAAATGGTGGAAGATAACAGTTATCATTTTTGAACACTTGGTATGTGCCTGGCACTGTTTGTCTTTGTCTACAGTTTTCTTTACATATGTCATTTCACTTGGTCCTCAGACCAAACATAATTGGTTTCATGCCCATTTTCTATGTGAGGAATTCAAGGTTCAGAGAGGTTAGGTGAGTATCCTCTGCTCACACAGTAGTAGGGGCAAAGTTGGGACTCAAACCCGAGCTGTAGGGCTCGAAGCCTCTGCTCTTCACTGAGCCTTGCCAGGCCAGACTCCATGTGCTTTTCATGGCATGAAATCAGTGTTGGGGAACTCTGCCCAGCATCTCTGGTTAGCAGAGGGAATCACTTTTATCATTTGCCAACATGTCATAGGAAAAAAAAACAAAGTAAAACAAAAAAAAATTAAAACTCATGGCTCTAGGAGATTCCTATCAACCACCTGAAGTTTGGCTTGGTTACACATTATTTGAATATCTGACAATCTCATAAAAAGTCCAAGAATAAAGAAGTTTTCATTTCTGCTAGCTCCTACACTAGCTAGAAATCTCCTATTTCTACATAACAATATGTCTGGGGAACTCTCTCACTGATCGAAACTCATCTGAAAATGCTGAAGAGTCAGAATTTGGGGCCGATATACTGACTAATATTACCAGCTGCGAGTCGGTTCGAACATCAGTAATATGATATTTCCTGTTACAATTTGATTTGGTTAAAATGTGTTTGAAGTTCCCCCTTTTATTAACTAGAATTACCACCTCCTGTAACTGGAGGGCCCCTGAGAGCAGGCTGCTAGTGCAATGCAACCTACCACCCGCCATCCATGCATTTCCTGGCAACAAATAATCTTACATTGATAACTACAGAAATAGGTCAAGATGTCTTTTCAATAGTTGCTAATGTTCCCCTAATGCTCCATAGCCTCCCTTTGATTCTTATGCTCACATTTTCTCTCAGATTGCAAGAGCAACAACTAGTAAAGATAAATGAGTAGAAAGGGAAGCTGGCTGCTTCAGATGAGCCCCTCTTAGGAGTTCCCATAACCATCAGATAAAATAGCTGGACTTCCCTAGGAGTCTCAGGATCCCAAACTCAGCTCTGCCGCTGAGTTGTGTGACCTGGAAGAAGAGCTGTGTCCCAGCCAAACCTCATCAGCCTCCTCATCTGTGAAAAGAAGAGACCCAGGATGACTGATTG
This sequence comes from Orycteropus afer afer, assembly GCF_000298275.1. Taxonomy (NCBI): domain Eukaryota; kingdom Metazoa; phylum Chordata; class Mammalia; order Tubulidentata; family Orycteropodidae; genus Orycteropus; species Orycteropus afer. The sequence continues at coordinate 867,355 of NW_006921782.1, forward strand.
CTCAAATCTGTAAAATGCTCATAGTTCACAGGTGAAAGGAGCCTTGACTTACTGCAAAGCATTTGGGCTTTAAGCTAATTGATGCTACTTTTACGACCATACTCACTAGGGCCTTGGCTATCCAAGACATAAACTTATTTTCCTATCAAAAAAGTAATACTGTGGTGTATTTTTGTAAGAGAGACCCTCTGCAATCATTCCATGGTTGATTGTTCACAATGTAAGCCTACATTCTCTCTCCTTTTCTCTCACGAAGAAATGTGTGCTTTGCTGAGTTCACATCACATGGGTGACCAAAGATGAAGAAAGGAGGGTGTTGGGGGTATGTGCAGTAAGCTGCATTGGGAATGGGAACGGTGGCTGATTCTAGGCAGACTAGTTTGGCTCAGAAGGACAGCCACCTATAAAGTAGGCAAGAAGCATAAAAAAAGCCCCCTTGTTAATGAAGTGCATTTCGATTTCCAACACTTCTGAGATGCAAACATCCTGTAGTGGGGGTTAAGCCAATCATGCCTCCCTCTGCTCTAATCATTTCAACCCCAAGAGGGTTACCTCAGTGTAAAGTGGTTTTGAATTTGGAGCTGGGGGAAGGGATACAGATAATTTTGGAACACAGGAAGTGCAGGAGAGAATCAGATTAACACAAGGACTCTGGGCCTGGAGCAAGGGCGAGGAGGGAGGGAGTAGCCAGGACTGAAAAGAACTCAGTCTCCTTTGTAGTTTTTGCCTGGGGACTTGTCTGGAACTGGTGAACAACTGAAACATCCCTTGAGAGGTGCCATGGGTTTATCAATAATGCTTTTGGCCCTTCCGCTGTGCCATAGTTCTGCTGTTGCTAGACAGGTCAGCACTCACCAAAAAACCTGCAAACTCTATCTACCTGTTTCTGCCAAAGATCAGTTAATCTAACCAAAAAACCCAAACCTATTGTTTTCGAGTCAATTCCAACTCATGCAACCCCATGTAAAGGTAGAACTGTACTCCATAGGGTTTTCAATGACTGTAATTTTATGAAAGTAGATCGCCAGGCCTTTCTTATCCTGGACCAGCAGGTGGATGTGAACTGCTAACCTTTTAGTAAGTAGCTGAATGCAAACGGTTTGTGCCAACCATGGATCCTCTAGGTTAATCTAATCTATACTTTATACCCACAAAGAGTCTGCATCTCTCCATCAGATTCTGACTGTTTTCCTCCTTTCCATACAGAAGGGAGAATAGGTGTGTGGGAGAGAGGATAAGGGAGAACAAGGAGAAAGAAGCAGGAGAAGCTAACCTTTCCTGAATTTCTGCTGTGGGTGAAGCTTTGTGTTAGGTGAGTATCTCCCAGAATCCTCCCAACCACCCTGAGGAATTATTCCAGTCCACTGCATCTTACAGGTTCAGAGAGGCTAAGTATCTAGCTTGGGGTTGTCAGTCAGGTTCCTTCTCCCACATGACTCTTTCTTCTAGCTTTTCGCTCTTCTAGGGCATTTCCTCCTTGTTCCAACTATGTTATTGTTGTTGTTATGTGCCATCAAGTTGGATCCAACTCATAGCGACCCCTCCTTGGGTTTCCGAGGCAGTATCACTAGGGAAGTAGATTGCCCATCTTCCTTCCAAGGAGTGGCTGGTGGATGCCTGAAAACTGGCTATGGACCAATCATCTAGAATTTATCTTTCTGGAATGTTGAGAGTCCTCTGAGTCATCAAAAGCTTAACTGACTAGGAATCAGAAGACTTGGAAGATTCTTTTGGTTTTGGCTTGGTCCTAACAAACTGAATTATTATGGACGAGCCAGCCCATGCAGCTCCAGGGGGTCTAGTGTAGGGTTTATAGTGCTGTAATTCACACTCATCGCAGTGGTGGCAGTGGTTAGTGAGTATGTACAAAACTCAGCAAGAAGTCTTTTCATTAGGTGCCACAGATAAATTAAACTCCCTCCTCCTTGGACTAGTTGTGTTCTAAGTCAGAAAGATGAGAAGATAGGCACTGAAATACCAAAAACCAAACCCACTGCCATTGAGTCGATTCCGACTCATAATGACCCCCTTTAGTTTCCGAGGTGGTAAATCTTTACAGAAGTAGATTGCCCAGTCTTGCTTCCATGGAGTGGCTGGTAGGTTTGAACCACTAATCTTCTGGTTAGCAATCAGGTGCTTTAGGCACTGTGCTACCAGAGATCCCTGATAGGCACTGAAGGCAGAGGGGAAATGAGGGGGGAAGAACATGAGCCCATAGTGGAGTTGGTAGGAATCTGAGACAGGCAGAGACCCAGGGCCAGAGCTGGGTGATCAATCTGGTTTTAAAACATGCTGATGTGTTTCATGACACTATGGCTGGGAAGTCCTAGGGTAAGATTACCTGAATTTTTTCACCTTGCTGGTAGATGCTCTCTTTTTTCAAATCTCATTTTAATGATTAAAGCTCAATTATCTGTCAGTAAAGGGTAACGACTTCACTACTATGATATAACTATTTTTCCCAACTATTAACCCCTCAAATTCATTGCCATTGAGTCGATTGTGACTCATAGTGACCTCCATTGGGTTTCCAAGGCTGTAAATGTTTGTGGAAGCAGACTCCAGAGTTTCTGATTACAAAGCAAGATCATCTTCATTATAATCATCTCAAGGTATCTGGAGGAAAACAGAGGGAAGAGTTCTTCTGAACTACACTATGTGGGCAGAAATCTTCATAAAATTTTAACAGGGCAATTGCTTCTGAAAAACCAAAAAAGGGAATCATTTTCATTAAGAGAGAAAGACAAGTCCAGGCACTTTCAGCTAAATACTTTTAGCTGAAGCTCAGGGCAAAATGGAAATGTAGAGACCCCTATTAAAAAATTGCTAAGAATTCCAAGACAGTGAAAGCAGAACATTAAACCAAGTGCATGGCCCTTCTGAGCCAGGGGTGAAGCTAGCCCTGATACTAGTTATTGTTTTGACCAAGGCATTTCAGCTCCACTACTACAAAGATCAAATTAAGAAACATGCACCATCACTCTCAAGACTCAGTTGACCCTGTCTTCTTAGGGTAAGGATGCAACTGAATTCTGCAGCAAGGATCAAAAAAATGAGGGGTCTGCCAACATACTTGATCGATTGCAGCTGCATTGGCTTCAGTTACATTTGTCACAGCAACTAATCCCCAACTCTGTCACAACCTAAGGAGGCCCAAGATATCAATGTCTGAGAATTAACGCCTATTTTTGAAAAACATAAATTTCCCTGGGTGGGAGGTCAGGGAGGAGCAGAAGTTACTACAAAGAAGCTGAGTTTCCTGGGTGTAAGTACTGCCTCTGATTTCTTTCTGGCCTTACCTTGAGCCATGTGTGCACAGGCTCAGATGTATAGGTGAATTTGGGAAAAAAGAGAGGAAACGAGAGAACTTGGCCATAGCCCTGTAGAAACTCACTTTTTTCACTAACACTGAGATTGCTCCCCTCTCTCGTCCTATTATGCTAAGTTAGAGCTATGACTTCACTCTGCACGGAAGCCAAAGCAAGGTTTCTCTTTCCTGGATGCTTGGAACGGGCCAGGGAAAAGCTATTAGAAGGTAGTGTTCATGTCTTAAAAAAATCAACTTATTTATCTTCACCTGCCCTAGACCAATTGCTATATCCTTCACTGAAGCCTCTTTTTAGATATTTATTGGCAAAGGTCATCATTTATTTTGCTTAGTAGGTAAAACAGTAAGTCCACTAGGGTCCTTAAATAGATAGAAATGTGTCTGAATTCCTATAATCATACTTGGATTTCAAAAAGTCTTTTATTCCACAGAGGTGATATAGGCTCAGTCATCATTTTCAAGGGCTTTAACAATTGGTAATTAGTAGAGGTCTTCACAATAGAAGGATATATAAAATCCTGAGTCATTTATTTTTAAATCACTCTCCCCTGCTGCAAATAGATAGCTGTAATATATACATTTATATATATGTGCACAATTGGCCTTAGCAATACCACTGTGAAGTAGATGAGGACAGGTGGTTTTCTATTTATTTGACAAATACACTATTAACATAGACAGGTGAAGTGATTTGTCCTGTAAGGAAGGGTGGAACTGTGAAAAAACCAGCCACTTGTGTTCTGATGTTATACACCACTCTAGGACTGGGTAGCCATTACCGTTTTTGAGCTATCTGAAATAAATGTTGGGTAAGACAATTTTTCCTAAAAAAAAAAAAAAAGATTTTACTATCTTTTTGTCTCCCTCTAACTTTCTCTTTCTCTTTTCCCCTTCTCTCTGAGATTATTATACATTATTGATAAATGTGGCTGTTCCAAGATTATACTTGCCCTTCGTGGGCTATGATGGGTTTTAGCTCTTAAGAGAGCATAGAAAAAAATTGCTTCTGAAATAAAATGACAAATAACGTTGGGACAGATAATGTGAGTTAACGTCACTAGACAAGTTGATCTAGGTATAAATGATGCTGTGGACCTTCCATTCACAAGGGCTAGACACTGGCTTTGAAGCGGCACAGCAAGACGCAAAGCCTTCTCTATGGCACAACGCCCTCAATAGCGTCCCGTTCTCTTGTGAGCTTGGATGGGGCCAGAACTTGCTGGTGCACTTTTTGCTGAACTGCTTTAATGTGGAACTGTCCTCTACTACACATTAAAGCCACACCCTCTGTGTACCCGATCTTAGATGGTCTTTCTCTATTTTGGTACATATTTGCACTCAGCTGCTAACCAAAAGATCAGGGGTTCAAACTCACCAGCCACTCCATGAGATAAAGATGTGGCAGTCTCCTTCTGTAAAGATTTACAACATTGGAAACTCTTTGAGGCTGCTCTACTCTGTCCAAAAGGGTCACTATGAATCGGATTCTACTCAGTGCAGTGGGTTTCAGAATGACCTGTTTGATAATGGGCCCTATTGTTATTTGGCCAGGGAAAGATTATTGTGGAATTATCTTAACTCTTTATTATCTATTTTGTTGGGGATCTGTGTGAATGAAAGGATCCTAGATTGCTTGTGCCCTGTCATGCTTCTTGTTAATATTCCCCAGTGTCACCTAGAAATGCTTAGGAAATGTAATTTTATTTTAGTAAATTCTAAACAAAACAAAATTTTGAAGGAAAGCTAGTAAAGAGAAACCTATACTGAATTTTGAAACTAAACTTAATAGTTAACTTAGTTCTGAATTTTCTGCCACTTTTACATTAGAATACAATTACCAATTAATCAGTTATCCTTTGCTGATATTTTTTAAAAATTAAGGGGCACAATGAAATGGTTCTTTTCTGATGACAGGACCCATAACCTGTGCAGCATAATCACACTTGAGTAATGTCTGCTGTGTGAAACTGGTTTCAGTGATCCTTCATGGAGAAGTGTGCACAATCAACACATTCCAGAATACTGGTCCTGTTCAGGACCCGAATGTCCTGTATCCATCAGTTACCCAGTCTGCACTTGCCACTCAAACATGCAGAGTGGTAAGGAGTTCTGGTGGATAGTGCCTAAGGCATTTGACTGCTAACCAGAATGTTGGCTGTTCAAGCCCACCAGCCACTCTGTGGCAGAAAGACTGGGCAAACATGTAGAGCGTGTGCTGGGGGATGACACACAGTGGAATAGGAAAGGAAACAGAACTGTGTTGTACCAGTACATTTATTGTAAGGAACTAGTTACGCTGCAACTGCTCTGCTCTTTTGTATTCCAGGCAACATACTGGTGAATATAATTCATAATGAATATATTCAACATTTTTTCCCATCACTTCAATACATTATTTATAAATATTAGCGATGGAAAATACCTAGTAGATTACTGAGTCCCAACCTCCTTTCTGCCCCTCCCTTTTCCCCAACTGTTGATGCAAGCTCAAAAAATAATAACAAAATCCAAACAACAACAGCAACCAAAAAAAACGGAAAAACAAAACCAAGTCAACAAATTCACATGCTTTATGTAAAGAAGGAACACTCTAAAACCTGTATTCAAGGTGGAGACATCCAAGACCATCCATGGGCTTCCCTTCAGTGGAGATCACCGAGGACCATGAGGACGAGGGGATCTTTCTTTTTACTATGAACACAGGCCCAGGGCAGGAAATGCTGGTTTTCTCACTTGTGGTCACAATTCAAGATGAAGCCCAAGAGGCAATACCATGTCCTCAGCCAGGTACTTGCTATCTGCCTCTACAACCTGGTGTGGGCTACAGCACCACTCTCTCCAGTTAGAGTTTGAGATACTGACAAAAATGATGAAGAGAAAATGTAGAAATGAATAGAGAGTTAAAACTACTAGAGAATGCTCACTGGGATTATCTGTACTATCAAGATAGGAAAACTTTGCAGATGCTACTGTCTCTCTAGAGGAATAAATGCTTGCATGTTAATATTCTCAGCAGCTGGTTCCTGTTGAATGCCATCAGGATGATTCAGCCACCCACCAGGAACACCAGTAACGGCAAGTGCACACACAGAAATTTGCAAAACTTTCTTCTCTTGATGCCAGCACCATTACTCTGGCAAAGCCAAAACCCTTTATTGAATTACCAGTTTACTAAATGTGACCTTGTTCCTCTCACAAATACCAGCTCACTCTCAAATAAATGGAACTTCTGGCTCATTAAAATGCAACATTTTTCCTGCTTTGAGCACACCCTGCTGTCAGCCTCTTCTCTGCCATGTCCATGTGATTGGACTCTTTTTGTCTCACTACTAACTCTAACCTTAAAGGACCAGCAAGATCCTTACATACTCAGAGCCCATCTTGTATGCTGTCCTGCCTACAGCTGAACCTGTGCGTTTAACGCTGTATCTGGAGCCCTACGTGCCCCAAGCTATTTTATTATTTCTATTTTCATTTTTGGAGTTTCCCATTTCCACAGAATGTATTTGCATTTCAGTAGAAACAGAGATGTGTAGATGAATTACACTGGCCATAGTCCTCATTGATATACAATTACCATGTAATACTCAAGCTAGATAAAAATGTTATACACCCTTCTTCAAACTTAGACTAGAGTAGATACTAAGGGAAGAAAATGTCAAGGACGACAGTTAGTTATCAGAAAAAAGTCCCATTGCCTTATTTTCAGATCTCTGAAGTAAAATCTGAGGACGTTCAACTTAGATTTAGGTGCTCCCAACAGCCATGAAATATACGGCTGGAGAGGGGATCTATAAATGAAATGAATACATAATTGGCTTATAACAGATACAACCAAAATTAAGTTCGGTATTTTGACCTGCTCTTCAAAGTGAAAGTTTCTAGTTGAGGCTACAGACAGAGGTATAACAAATTCACTAATCACATGAGACCATACCATAAGTTAACACTTCTGGGGGGTGTTGCAAAGAACAGTCCTAAGTGACCGGCAGTCTGTGGGGAACCCGATGACAATGTGGTATTGACAGTCAACTGTGAGCAATGCTGATGTCTTGTCTTCCAGTCTACCTAGAGCAGGCACTGCCATGATCACCCATTATTCTGAACCTCCAGGATAGAATTTAAGGATTTTTAAAGGAATAGGTACAATATGGACTTGGATAAAAAGATTCAATATACTTGTGTTCAGTTCCTATTATGTAAAAGGAGTCCCTTGATGGTGCAAACAATGATCCTGCTTGACTGCTAGCCAAAAGGCTAATGGTTTGAGACCACCCAGAGACACCTTGGAAGAAAACCTTGGCAATCTATTTCTGAAAAATCAGACACTTATAATTTTATGGAGCACAGTTCTGACACACATGACATCATACCCCAAGTTGGAATCGACTCCACAGCAACTGGGTTCTGTGTTTTCTTACATAGAAAGTAATTGTGTTAGTTGCTTCAGGAGACATAGCGCTCTATAAGATCAATCTATGACCTCAAGAAGAATTATTAATGGGAAAGAATTAGAGGCAGAGGGATATTAATCATCATAGTTGTAGTGGTAACAACAACAGCAATAATGATATTGTGTGTTTTTGAACACATGTTATCGTGCTAAGGACTTGTACATTCTCTATTTCATGAGATTCTTATACTATCTCACCAAGAAACACATCATTTTCCTATTTACTGATGTGGAAAGTGAAGCCCAGTGAAATTAAGCATATTGCCCAGAATTACACAGACCTGCTCTTCATATTACAAACAGGAAAATAAATGACTAATCTACAAGACAGAATATGACAAGAGTTATAAAAAGATAAGAGTATTGTAGAAATAAAGGAGGCAGATCTTGCCTTTGTTTGGGAACACCAGGAGAAAAGGTGCCAGGATGGGAACATATGGTACACTCTTAGGAAACAGAGTAGTCCAGTTCGTAATGTGCTGAAGCTTGTTGAATCAGGCAGGGCTTCCAACCAGTTCATTCTAGTTTGACCCCCTGCTGAGAATTTGCATTTCTTCCCCAACTATACTGAATCAGAAACCACATTTTAACAAGATCCCCAGGTGAGCCTTAGGTATACATGAGGCTCACCTGGAGATCTGTAAGAATCACCCGGGGATCTTATTAAAAATCTACATTTTTAACAAGATCCCCAGGTAAGCCTTATACATTCATAAGAATCACCTGGGGCTCTGTAATAATCACTTGGGGATCTTATTAAAATATAGATTCTGAATCAGTATAGGTGAGGTGAAAATGCAGATTATCAGCAAGGGGTCAGACTGGAGTGAATTGCGTTCAAAGTCCTGGAACCAGGACCCTCACACTAGAACTCATAGTTTGATAAGATGATAATAATACAATGATCTGTAGAGACAGGTTTCTTAAGAAGAACTTCTTTCCAAAGTCCAGGTAAAGATCTTCTGACTACAAGTTTTCTAAACGTTTCTTTCCTTTTTTAAAAAAAAATTTAAACGGGCTGGGGGAAAAAGAGAAATGAGATACAAAGTTACCTCGGAGGGGTTATGGGGGTCAAGGAGGCAATGTTAACTCCACAGAGTTTCCAGGGAGCACATGGGTCTGGGTGCATTTTCCTTCATTTGCCCCTAGTTCATCTAAGCGGGGTTATTAGTACAGAAATGGGAACTCTACTGGTTTGGTTTATTTGCTCTTTTCTTAAGTTACTCTTGGAATATTATCCACTTTTTATTTTCATACATGTGTTTTGGAGGTCAGCTCATGGTGTAGCAATAGGAGCAAGAGCTAGAAGACATGGCTTCTGGTCTCAGTTTTGCCTAGTTCTATTATTTTGAGAAAGTTTTGTCACTTCTCCGTTTAAATTTTCTTATTGGCAAAGTGAATGGTTTAAGCCAAAACAATTTCTCAATCTGTTAGAGCGTTGCTCCTTTTGATAAAAATACAACCTTGTCTTCTCAGTAAATTCTATCATCCTTAATTAGCATTTTGGGTTCATAGAATCAACCGTATAGTACCACTACCAAAAAACCCCCACCAAATCCACTGCCACCGAGTTGATTCTGACTCATAGTGACACTTTAGGGCAAGGGAGAACTGTTTCATAGGCTTTCCAAGGCTGTAAATCTTTAGGGAAGCAGATCGTCTCATCTTTCTCCTCCAGAGTAGCTAGTAGATTTGAACCACCGACCTACTGGGTAGCAGCTAAATGTTTTAACTCCCCACACCACTAGGGCTCCTTATAGTACCACTAGTCAAGATAAATTTGAGGAGCTTTCTCTACTGAAAAACCAAACAAAACTTTATTTTCCAAGTATAAACCATTATAATATATAAAATATGTCTCCTCCCTTACTCCCTTACCGTCCACTAAATTCTACACAGTCCTGCACCAGATATTCGGATCTTCTTTTCTGGAGAATTTACTAACCCACTCACCCACATTGAGATATCTAAGGCTCCTTCAAGCTCTAAGATCTAACAATTATGATTTTATGATACTGACATTTGCTCTGTTGACACTTAAAGCAGAGCTTTCAACTTCAAACAATATATAGTAAGCTGCTATAACAATTACACTTATATGAATCTTTAAGCAGATGTACATAAAAGCTCTTCATGACTATTATCACACTGGACAGCCAAAGCTTATGATGTTGTTAAAATTCCCTGCAACAGTAAATTCTACAGTTGATGATATCCTATAGGAAAAAGTACTGCCTTTCTATCTACTTTCAAAATTGATTAACTCCTCTTTTCCATATCTGTTAATTTTGCACCGTGCCACAAGCTCTAAGCATTCCAATAATTTAATCATTAATGCCCACTCTGTCATGGCTCCTGTGTCTCACCCTTTTGACCTTGCCAACTGAGTTCACTCTTACTGATGTAACCACACATGCTTCATTGTAGTTACATTCGTCACAGTGCTCATTAGAATTATCATCATTCCTACTGCACCTCAGGTCGACTAAATTAAATGTGCCTTTGCATTTTGTTGTCATTTTAATTTTTTCAGCTAGGAGTTATTTATCCAGATGGACAATTTTACTTTATCTGATCAATAAGTAACCAGCCAGTTGTACGATTCTGGAAAAATTGATAGAAAAACCACTCATTGGGGCAATATCAAAAGTGTAGAGAAAGGTAAAAATCTGGACAATACCATTCACTGACCTTGAGTCCACAGGTTTAAGATGTATTAGCACTAACTTAGCTCTCTAATCTACTAAATCAATTAAGTGTCAAAATGTCTGACTTATATTTATGTGTATGCTGAATTTAATAAATTAGTCAAGAAAATTTTTAAAAAAGCAATATTAAATATTCTCTAATTGGCTGAAAAAGCATGTTACTTTATCCGACTTTCAAACATAGCATAAATCATTGTTTTAGTTGTAGTTAAAATCTTTTTTTAAAAAATAAAGACAGTACATTAACTGGGAAGTGGCAATGCAGTTCACTGTGACATTTTATATATTCTTTAACTTTTGCTCTTTCCACAGTGCATGTATGAATAAATCTAGTTTAAGTCTAGGAATTTTTGTTTGGCTCAATTCTGAAAACATAGCTTAAATAAAGAGTTGAAATCTTGGCATCTTTTCATTGCTGTTTATACGCTAAAGCTTACAATGCCACCTTATAAAAGATATATTCGCTTATTTTCATGTTCAATCAAAAGTATTAGGTTTCAGGCTTGAGAATGGATTACAGATTGTTCTCCCCTGGTTATTTTTGGCTTTAAGTATATTGATAATTTTATCATTTTCTTGTTTTAAACTGCTTTAAACACAGCACAAATGTTATTCTCATCATGCCAGACATGGGTTTGGAATTGATTTTGAGTTTCCATCAATTTTACTCTTTGCTCTCTGTGAGAAGTTCTTCACTCGCTTAAATTTGAAAGGATAGTTTTGTTCAAAAGATGATAGAGCACAACATTTAGAGATCTCTAGTTGGACAAGAAAACTCAGATTTTCTACTTTACAAAAGAATAGATGTCATTGAATTTGTTATCCTGGAATTTATTGAAATCAGTGAGGGATCATTCAAACAAACGCAGTTTCAAGGGCCTCCTCCCTCTCTCACTTCATGTAAGTATTCAACAAAAGTGTGTATCTTCTGAGAAGCTGGCCTGATTGGTCCAGGTTGGCACCGTTTCAGTGTTTGGCCTACGGCGGCTGCTTAGGAATAATTTTGTCTCATCCTCTCTATTTTCCTGGACTGTATCAGACTCAGACACGTGGTATGCAAAGGAAATCCAAGTCTTTTAAAAATGCCATTTCTTTCAGTGCTAAAGCCAAGTCCAGTTCTACTTTGGCCAAATGATCTTATCAAGATTTACAAGAGATGTTCAGAAATATCTCTAACCTGTGGGAAGACATTCCACTAAGGAAGATAATTTATTATGTATAGTATACATATATTTCCCCTCCCAGCACCAGGAAGGGACATGATCAAACTTATGTGATTGGTACTGAAAATAATGTAATACTGACGAGAATTTGGAGGCAATTATTCATTTCAACTAATTTTAAAAGAAACAAACAAGTAGCTCTTTCCATATCACAACAGATACTGGATATCTATTTTCAGTTATTGCTGAAAATATTTTAGCTTTCATAAAAGCACCTTACTAACACAGCTGCTTTGCTCTCCACTATGCTGTCACAATTCAGAATGTGTAACATTTCAGCCAGGTTCTCGAGACTAATTGGATGAAACAATTGTATTACAGTATTGAAATTCTTCTGCAGAATCAAATGAAAGGAGATCTGTTCAGTTCAGATAGCATGGGAGATTTGCAACAAATACAGCAAAATCCTGTATGTCCACACATTTTTCTACATTTACAGTAATAATCACTTGTATAGTGATTGCTAGAATTTAAGCTCACATTTAGGAATATTAACAAACAGAGAGAGAAACTGAATATAGGTAAACTTCAGTTCCCACTCCATCCTTAGAGCTCCCCTGCTACATTCCGTATTTTAGAACAAATGGTTCATCTCTTTTGAGAAGTGCCAGAAAATCTCTTCTCATAACTACCTAGGCCCTTGATTTTACATGTTGAGTATGATACACCTTGAAGCACAGAGCCCCACAAACTAGAGTGGGACATTAATTTAAATACTGACTTAGGGGGAAGAGCTCCATCTACTGAATCAGTTAGATCATAGTTTGCACCCTAAAGTTATTACTACTTTCAACCACTTAGAGGCTGAAGAACGAAGAGAAAAGTTACAGCCCTGAAGAGCCAAAGAATACAAGCTTTGAGCTTTATGCCATTTTGGATATTTCCCAGATATCCTGAGCCCCTTTCCTTTGCTCTTCCCAGTCTTCAAAGCTGTCTGTTTCAATACAAAAGAAAAATGGCATGCTCTGCTATATGAACCATCACCGGAAAAGGCAAAAAGCCAATGGCTGTTGAAGAAGAAGCCCCCAGATAGCTGGAGGGAAAGCCACAGGAAAGAATCTCTCTACTTAGCAAGATGAGCAGCCCAGGTAAGAAGTGGAGAGAAGAAAGGTAGCCTACTTACTCCTCCTGCCTGGCATCATTGCTGGGGAAGTCAGCAGTCACCCAGATTCAGCTCCTCTGGGTACTTCCTAGCTGCACAGTGTTGTTGTGGCATTGAGAATTTGCTGTGGCTTTGGAAGATTATGGAGATATACTTCAGCAAGCCAAAAAAGTCACAAACAAAATTGAGGAGAAAGAAAAAAAAGCACGTAAACAGCTGACCTTACTGGAGAAGCTTTTGGCATTTTCCTACATATTCCACAATTTTCTCCGGCATTTCCTGGTTCTGAGATCAGGAAAAGTATCATCTTTATTACTGTCACTTTTTGTCTTTCAGGGGTTTGGGTGGTAAGAGGTGGTACAATGTGAGCAAAGAGATGGACTGGGAAGGAACAAGGTGAAGATTATTTTCCCACTTGTTTGAAAGCTCTCCTGAAAATTGTAAGATTAGAAAGGGTCTTCTTCAGAATACTAAAGACATATAGGAATCATATATAGGAAAAAAATGGCCATACTCATTCTAGATCAGGAAAATGGAAAACTTCTTAATTCAGTAATAAATTTGGAACAAAGCAAATCGTATCTGAATAAACTTGAGCGCCAGTATATGCATAAAATTCATGAGCGTGTAAGACTTATGAAGTATGCAAATATTTTATAAATTAAGATAATTTATTAGAATATAAATAGATATTAATAAGTACATGTATAAATTTAGTATTCTGATGGAGGAAACAGTTCGTTGGATTTTTTAATTACAGAAAAATAACAAAATACAATAAATTAATAAAAGTTTTACATTAATGCTAAACCCTTTTATGCAAAAACTAGAATTAATAAAATTAGGACATAGATTCATGTGTAACTGTATATAAAATATACCCGCACAAAGTGTTCTGACTGATAACGAAAGGTGGTATGTTGCCCTAGAATCAGAACTTTGAATATTTGAGATTGGCTATTTAAAATATCAGCATTATGATGGCAAGGTATTTTTGCCCCCACATCTAATTTTCTTGTTCTGTTTTAAATCATTAAAAGAAAAAAACAAATTAGAAAAGCATTGCATATCAATAAGTATTTTGTAAAAAATTAATTTGCATTTATTAGAATATTTCGTTCCCAAACACAGCTAATTGGATTTCTTTAAGCCTTTTCAAGACAAGTTCAGTTCTGAGTCAGGAATAACTATGTGAAATTTCACCTCCAAAGGTAATTTGTTTGGATAGTTATAAAGGCCTGAAAAACAAGATTATCTCCACCATAACTATAACAAAACAAGTAATAAATAAGTACATTCTGGCAAGAATCAGTAAGAATTGCAAAGAGGGTCATTGCAGGCTTGAGAAAGGCAACCAAGAGAGAAAATGTCAAATTGAGATAAAGCATTCTGAAAAATGGAAAATGTTAAATGATCAATGATGAGAAAAAATATAGTTCAACAACAATGACAGAAAATAACAACAACAAATAAACAAACAAAAACCACTGGGAATACATATCTCCAGAAGCAAAGTATGACTCCTTATTAAGTAAGAGGAGAACCTGCTTCTTTGTCATACCAATTTGGAAGACTGGCTTTAAAAAAAAAAAAAAAAGTTGCACAAAAGATACATGTGTTCCTTTTCTGGTATTATTATAGGCCCACCTAGATTTAGCTTTCGATTCCAGATGAGATCTGGCATGTTCAGACTAGCACATCTTTGCTATGTAAGCACAGAGCTGCTATCGCTTAACTGGCAAATTTTTGAATCCTCAAATTTATCCACAATAGACATCCTTAAAAATCTGTAAATCTCCTATTTAAGTCAAATACCTCATTAAGTTAAATATTTTCTTAATTTACTCTGTTAGTATTAAGTTGAAAAGTTAAGGCAGACTAGTTCTATAAGAAAGGAAACTTGAAGAGTACTTACCCTAAGTATAATGTGCAAGCTTTAATGGGGGAATGTACTTTGGCTCTATAATATTTAGAAGGGCGTCCAGGTCTAAACTCAGCTCTCGCCCTTCTCCCTTCTGGAAAACCAAGTACACTCACTGAAGGTGGCTCTGAGAAAGATCATACAAATCAGCAGCCTTACCTGTGGCCATTCAGAAGACTGCACTTTGGTGTGTGTTTAAAACTATGAATAAAGTCAGATACAGCGCATGCTCAACAGCAATTTAAAAATATTTATAACATTGTTGTTTCAAAAACAAATTTCTTCAAACAAAGCAAAACTCACATTTCTTATCTATGCCAAGTTTAACGTTCTGAGACAAAGCTGGTTTGGAGTTTTCCGCTGAGGGAAAAAAGCCTTCTAAAATTTTTTGTTGAACGAAAAATAGTTCTCCCTTCCTTTTCGGGTACTCTTAAAAGGGTGGAATAAATTTCCCTCTAGGTTTCAACAAAATTCACTCCTAGCTAAGATAAGGCATTAGAAATTTAAGATCTGTGAAAAAATATTTTTAGAGAGAGTAACAGGGAACTAAAAACTATAAGTTTATAGAATGTAATGGTCATCTGAACCTTTCATGCCGTCCTGCCTGCCACTAAACAAAATTATATCCGGACACATACAGTTATGTATAAATAAGCTTAATGTGTATACAACCATATGCATACCCTGCGAAATGATGTTTTTCTTTTGCTGACTAAAATCTGAACTCTTCACAACTGAAAAATAAATATAAGATGAATTTAGGAGAAATCCAGTAATAATGTCACACAAACCATCTGGTTTTTTTTTTTTTTAAGCCAGTATATAGAGAGAAAGGCAGTCAGTCACATTGCAACTGGTTAAATTTTGAGTTATACAGAATAAAAATTTGATTAAATATGGTTTGTATGGTACTAATTACAGCAGCAATGCCTGTATCTTTCCTGTGAAGAATTTTTCTCTCCTCCTTGAGTAACCCTAAGTGTTCCATTTTACCATCTATCACTAAACCCTGCACAGCCCATAGATCTCACAGATCTTATTCAAATCTCTCACTTAATTCTTAAGTCTCTGAATGCACTTCAGCCCCTGCTCTATTTTCCAGGGGTGCTCAGCTGGCCTCACAAAAGCTCCACAGAC
>NW_006921782.1:884305-886759 GCF_000298275.1 Orycteropus afer afer
AAAAGGGAAAAAGCTCTCACCTTCAATGTAAAACTTTTTAAAGACCGACTTTCTTTTCTCTTATTTTGATGACTTTCTTTTTAAAAGTCTTTTTTCTCCGTAAGCACTACTAAAAACATTAAGAATGCTGCAAAAAACATAGAAAAGTCTGAAGGCAGTATGAGAATTTTCCTGAAGAAAACACGTTAGCTGTAAGAAGTGAGCTCCTCTAGAGAATTTTTGATTTGCCAAAAGTTCTCCTAATTCTAATGTCTTTCAGTGAGTTCAAGTGTTAATGCTGGCCACCTAGCTCTTGTTTTTTTTTTCTCTGAGGGTCATTACTGAGGCAACACATACACAGCAAGGTTTCCCGAAAAGACTCCTTGTTATCAAGTTACTTCAAACATAAGACGCTCACACCTCCCAGCCAGAAAGGGTTTTCTGACTAGGTAGCACACACTGCCCTGATAGGCATTATACTCGTCAAAGCAGTTATAAAACACATTCTACAAATATGGAAAAATGCATGTATCTATATTTTTTTTTCTACAGTTCCCTTCTTCAGGATATGAGTAGATTATATTTTCAGTGAATAAAAAAAAAAGTTTCTGAATCTTGAAACAACTAAGAACTGTTGTAGCTGTTTTCTACTTAGTAAAATAGTTATCGGTAATTAACTATTGTAGATAATATATATTTAAAGGTTTCTGAGGTGCCTGTGAATTTTTCCCCTTGTCTTGTGTCTATTAACCATCTTAAAAATGATTTTCAAATGACAAACAAAATAAAAATGCACTGGGGGGGTTGACAGAAAACATTTTCTTGGGTTCATAATTCTAGAATATTAGTGGAAAGATAGAAATGTACCAGCATATACCAAAGGTGGAATTATTTACTACATTTTGCACATGCAGTTCACAACCTGATTTGATTTTCTCTTTTGTTGAAGCATTAATTTGAAAATGGTAAGCATTCTGGAGTGTTTGCTACAGACACAAATTCATGGTAGAAATCTATATATCCACAGGCAAAAAAATCTAATGAAGAAGAACACAAAGCTACGTAGCAATCAGAATCATTGAAAAATCTTCATCTAGACTCTATTTCCTTGAACTAGCGTATCATGGATGGGGCAAGTAATCTCTCTGGAGGTTTTGTCATTTACGTAATTAGACAGAAACAAAAATATAATACAAATATCTGCTAACTTAGTACCTTTCCTTAATAACTGACAAGTGGCACAAGCAGTACCTTTTAAACAGATGGATGCAAAAACTTGTGAGCCCAAATGAACTGATGCACCCCTTGGTATTTTGGGAACCAAAATTCCATAATTAACTTTTCTAGCCAAGTGGTGAAAGGAGATGATGTTCTTGCCAATCAACTGATTATTTGGTGGACTCTTGTTCTCTCCTCTACAGGATTTTGGGGACCCAGTCAGGGTAAAGAGATGGTAAGAGAAGATGCATCCTGAACAACTTTTATTGTGAGTAGGAAAAAATAGCATAGTGAACATAAGAATGGTTGGATTTAGAAGATTAAAAGAAAAGAGCAACATATCCAACTTAATTAGTCTTTTTCCTTTTTATTTTTCCATGTATATACATTAGGGTGATGGGGAGAAAAGATAACTGGATTTCTTTTGAATGTCTTTGTGTCTTTATAGGGTGAATGTTCTGTTCCTGTCTCTTTCTTTTTAGGCGAAAAACTAATAAAAATAGAAAAACATATATCAGACATTAAGCTCATCCCCCCCCCCTTTTCCCTTTGTAAAGAACTCTTTGTTCTCTAGTGAAAATGCTGAAAAATCCCCGGGCAGCTACTCCCTGAAACAAGTGCAAAACACTTAGAGGCTTTTGGGCTGGCTGGGAGCCAGGAACCCTCCCGCTGTCTGGTTAGAAGAGGAAAAAAAGAAGAGAGAGGGAGAGAGGGGAAGAGAGATGGGGGAGTGGAGACAGAGAGGGAGAGAGAGACAGAGAGAGAGAGGGGAGAGAGAGAGCGGGGAGAGAGAGAGAGAGAGAGAGAGAGAGAGAGAGAAAGAGAAGAGAAATTGGAGCTTCCTTTAATAGACATAGGAAGCAGCGTTTTTTTTTTTTTTTCTTTTTCTTTTTTTTCAAAACTGGCGGTCAAGCGTTAAGTAACTCCCGTCTAAATCCACCTGCTAGAAATGAACTTGGGTAACCCCCCAGGGGTGCACAAAGACAGGAAAGACAGTAACACACTCCATACTCTTTCCCACCCCCCCGTTGTACTGCTTCCATTCTTTCTGCTCCCATCACACAAATGCCCAAAGCTTCTCACGCCGCCCCTTTACCCCCCAACAACAAACAGACCAAAATACATGCTCCCTCAGTCTCCTTAAAAAAAAAAAAAAAAAAAGAGGTTTTTCCATCTCGGTTGCGACACGGTGATAAGGGGTAGCGAACATCTCATACCTGGTGTGAATGCTAATCAGTCAGGAGTTCTCCTTTTCCC
>NW_006921782.1:887279-898399 GCF_000298275.1 Orycteropus afer afer
GAGAGAGAGACGATCGAGGGAGAGAGACAGGAAGGAGAGAGAGTGTGAGAAAAAGACTGATTGGAACAGGAGGGAGGGAGAGCGAGAAAGGGAGAGGGAGAGAGAGCGCGAGAGGGAGAGCGACACTGCCAGTCAGGTTAATCATCCCTACTTTAATTAGCTGTTCGGCTTAGACATAAAACAATTGAATTTGAATGATCTGTCAGCAGGCTCGGCTGAACCAAAGGGGAAAAGCGAATATTACAAAAAGACTGTTGGTGTGTTCTGATAAGCAATACTGCTCCTACTGACAAATCCTCAAAGGGGGGGGGGAACTATTAAAACTTACAACTAAACAAAAAGTACATACACAAAGGCACGAGATAGAGGTGTGTTTTTAAAAATGGAGTTTTCCCCCTTAGTTTATGAACCGTAGATATTTATGTGCAGGTGCCAGCATATGAGGGGGTCTACGTGTAATGTGTGAAAGTTTATTAACGATGGTCTAGGAGTGTAGCAGACAGATGCTGCAGAGACAAGACAGGTACAGTCAGATGCCGAATCTAGGTCTTGGAGGGAGATGGATGCTGGAAGAAGAGGCACTGTGGCAAGAGATCAGAACAGACAGAGTCAGTGGGCAGACAGGCAGACAGATTTTAGGCACGGCACGATCTTGTCTAAAAAGGCAAAAGTTCTGATGCAATAACAGGCGCAAAACAATCCATCCAGCCTCCTCTCCCGGGTGCACTCCAAGGTACTGTTAAAATGGATTAATCTTTGTGACAAACAGAGCTGGCAAGGCCGACTATGGCAGACACTGAAGGCGATTTGCAGACCCAGAGAATGCTGGAGCTGGAAAAAGCCTCAGAGATCAATCTCTCCAACCCTCTAATTTAGCAGATGAGGAAACTGAGGCCCAGAGACTCGGAGTAATAAATCATAAAGACAACAGCAATGTCGACACTGGAACCCAGGACTCTGGGAGCCCACCAGGCCAGTGTTCTTTCCATCATACAAGCCACCTCCAATTTTCTTTAAAAATTCTGGACCAACAGGTATGGAAACTACCCTGACTCCAGAAAAACAAGATACCTACCTCTACACAGTGCTCAAACCTCTACATTTTTAAAATGTCTAAACAGCCATGTGGAAATACATTTTTTTTTCATGTCCATTAGAATGCTAGGGGTAGGAATTGAAGTCCTTAATTCATTCTCAGAGAAAAGCAGAAATATGTAACATTGTGGCGGCCCTGTCTTGGCAAGGTATAAGCTTTGTGTCACACTCCAAGCAAGCCAAGACTAGTGGGTTGATGTACAAAGACCTCATCCAGAGTTTACAATTTCGCTCTATGAATGTCATCTGCTATATATCACCACATAAGAAGATGTGGTTTTCTCATATAGTTCATATCTAAAATATACATACACTGGGTGAGAGAGATTGAGTCTTTCACCTTACAATTTACTTTTAAATCACTGATGTGATTTTCTACCTGAAAGATTAGATATAGCTAATACTATAGCTATATACTATTCCCATATATTTCAACTGAAAATGAGCTACTAAAATAGAAAGGGGAAACTGTATAATCTGACTATGAGCTTCATGGTTTTTTTTTTTTTGGAGGGGGGACACATTTGATCATTTTCAATAAGGATTTCTCTCTTGAGCACAAATAACTGAAAATATAATTTTTTTAAAAAGGGGGGAAAAGGGGGCTTATGAAGAGAACAATGAGTGCCATCAGATGTTACTGGAGATAGGAGAGATTAAGTCTCTTGTTCTAAAACAAGGAATCATGGTGAACATAAAATTGAAAAGTATCTCTCAGTCATGCTTCAGCAACTACGTTGCTACTTAGGATGAAAGAAGCAAACGGAAAGAAATGTCAGTCACTTGGGAGCCCACTCAAAAGGCAAGTCATCTCAGAGAAGTCATAGCCAGAGCAATTTAGTTTATTTGCACATCAACCACTTTAACAGTAGCGGCTGTGACATGCTTAACACACATGGTCCAGAGTCAATCAATTCAGTGGAAGGGGAAAACCAGTGATTTTGACATTGGTAGATCCTCCTACAGGTCGCAAAGTACCCATGGACGGGCCAGAGCCAAAAGCAGAGTAAATATATAGTAGATGCATGTAGGAGAATGGAGTGAAAAGGGCATGAGCTTTGAAGTCAAACAAACTTTTCAACACTGTATAAGTCACAGACACTCTCAGGGCCTCGGTTTTCCTGTCTGTAAAAGGTGATAATACTGACCTCATATGATTGTTTTAAGGATGACATGAGCTAACATACATAAAGTGAATAATCATTACATAGTAGTTAATATTGAGCAAGGCACAAAGTGAGGTTGTAAATAAACAAAACTGCATATTATGGATACACCAAGTGTGTTATTTTCAAAGCATGCAGATTCAATATATGAGCAAAACAAAGATCTATATACAGAAAGAGAAGGAGCTCTGGTGGCATAGTGCCCAACGCATTTGACTGCTAACCAGAAGGCTAGTGATTCAAACCCACCAGCCACTCCTTGGAAGGAAGGTTGGGCAATCTACTTCCATGGAGATACTGCCTTGGTAACCCAAGGAGGAGTTGCCTTGAGTTGGATCTGACTTGACGGCAGTGAGTTTTTTATTAGAAAGAGATGGCAGCAGAAATTAAAGTTTGAAATTTCTAGACTCTATAAATTTCCAGAATATTAGGTCATTTAATCTTCTTATTCCCAGACTTTAGTATATGTCTTGGATCATAATAATAATAATGACTAATTGGCTGCTAACCAGAAGGTCGACAGTTCAAACCTACCAGCTGCTCCACAGGAGGAAGATGAGGCAATCTATTTCTGTAAAGATTTACAGTCTTGGAAACCCAATGGGAATTGCAATGAGTCAGAATCAACTCAAGGGCAGTGGGTTTTAATATTTTACTAACACTCAATTAGTGCTAAATGTTCTAAAGCACTTTAAATATTTACCATAGTTTAGTATAACAACAATCCTACGAATTCCAAAAACTCAAACTTGTGGCAGTAGATAGACTTAGGTCCTACCAATACCCCCATTTCATAGATAAGGAAACTGTGGCACAGAGAGGTTAAACAACAAGATCAAACCCCAACACCAAACCCACTGCATCAAGTAGTGACCCTATAGGACAAAGTCGAACTGCCTCAGGATTGCTAAGGTGGTAATCCTTACAGAAGCAGACTGCCCTATCGTTCTCCCATGGAGAGGCTGGTGAGTTTGAACTTCTGACTTTTCAGTTAGCATCTGAGTACATTAGCTAGTGTACCATCAGGGCTCTGTAGCAACTAGATCAACAGTGAGTAAATGCAGAGCTGGCAATTAAACCCAGACAATCTGACTCTAAAGCCTCTATGCTCAACCATTAAAGGAACACTGGTGGTGCAGTGGTTAAGGGATTCAGCTGCTAACCAAAAAGTCAGTGGTTTGAATCCACCAGCTGTTCCATGGGAGAAAGATGAGGTAGTCTGCTTCTCTAAAGATTTACAGCCTTGGAAAACCTCTAGGCAGTTCTACTCTGTCCTATGAGTGGGTTTGGTTTTGGTTCAACCACTATGCCTACGGTCACAAGGTAAGTATTCAGTAAGTATGTGTTGAATGAATGAGCAAATGGATAAATCACTAGTATTTTGATTTCATTAAAAAAAAAAAAAAAGTAAAAAGCTGTGTATGATCACTCGAAAGAACCGTGTGCTTGGATTATAGACTCTGTGCCTCTTCTGTAGCTCACTCAGGTGGCAGCCCCCCTTAGAAGGCAGGGTGAGCCCTGTCCCTTTATGGTGTTGAAAATGGATGAGGTGAAGAGTGCTGTCCATGACCACCCAGGGCATTTAAATATCCAATGGCATTTTCAGACTATGAAGGTAGTGTTAGCACATGGGTTATTAATTGGCTTAATTCCAGTTTGGATAATGACATCGTGTCTCTTTAATTTTTCCCCTGACTATGCCATTCTTCACTTCCTGTCACAAACGTGCTCTTTAAAAAAGTGTATGAACACACACAAACATATAATTATATTTAAGGTTTGCATAATCATTTAGGTTTTTTTTTTCTCCTAAGTTAGTATAGAGTAACCACATAATAACAAATGAATAAATGGGTAAAAGAATTAAAATTGCAAAATAAAGATAACTAGTTGAAGCTAAGATTTTTGTTTGGCACTGAAATAAAAAGATTTTTAAAACATCTTCTTGGTGACAGGATTCTGATCTTTATTCTTTTTCCTCTCATGGACAGATATTTCATGATAAACTGATTTCCTTATAGTATATAGTTCCCGGCATGAAAAGCAGCAATGAAAATTCTGGTCTTTTACAGTAGAAAGTAAGACGAGGTCCTGAATAATATAGCATAGTGAACTCAGGAGTTTTAGGACAGCTATTAATCCAGTTATTAGACCCAGCCTGATTTGGCAGGATTTTTCTTCTCTAAACACATTACTAGGGCAATCTTCAAATTATAGAAGAAAGGGACAAGGGATCCCATTTTAATAAGCTTAGGAAAGTGTGATAGTCATAAACAGACTTAACTCCTCTACTTTTCCCAAAGAATTGCTTCTGAAGTAATGACTGTGTCTACCTGATGCCAAATAAACTCTCCCGCAGGCATACATTTTAGTCATGTCCGCAAATACTCAGATATACCCATATCAAAGCATGGTTTACTAGTCCTTTCCAGTATACATTTGTATGAACATGTCACCAAATATAATGAATATGGGAAATAAGAGAATAATGGGTTAATTTATTTACTATGCAGGAGTTTGTAGCTCTTTGCTTCCCCTTCCTTTAGTTCAAAATTCCATGCATACTCTGCACATAATAATAAATGCCATAATTCAGTGTATGCCATATTTTGATTTACTTTCCAGCACCTTTTCTGGTTCAGCTCTCAAAGCCTTCCTCCCTATAAACTTCCTCCAAATTATTCTTTTATGTGGTCCTCTGTAAATCATCACTGAAACCTGGTATTTGTGGGATGATCTTAATGCTGTAGAGAGATTTGAGATTTGTATCAAAATAGTCCTTTTGAGAATCAGTCGCCAAGTTCCATGCCTTTATCTGAAAACAAGCCAAAAAAAAAAAAGAAAGAAAACAAAAATCCCTTTTCCACCCCCACCTCTTTGCCTCCTGTAATAATGATGGCAGTCACTCAGTAGCTGTCCTCTACTTTGTCACTCATGCATTGAGACTGAGCTCCTCAGGGACAAGGTCTTTACCTGTGTGGCATATTTCATGTCTTGCCTGGTATCACACCTGCCTGTGGTGGTAAATGAAATCCCAGAAGAGCTGGAGGCAACAACTGTTAATTCTCTTAGTTCTTCATCCGCAACTACAATTTGTTCTTTCTGTTCCTGAAGCTTCCAGTATGGAAAAGGGGTATACTATTATCCTAAGACTAGTGATTTGAAACCTAGACTAATGTAATATTATTGGGTAGGATATTTAAGAATCAACTTGGCAACTAACAGCAACTAGTGAAGAGCACTTGTAATGGTGATTGCCATAGTCTCAACACTATTTTTACAGCAAAAAGTCCTTGGATTATACATTCTAAATTTAAAGGAAAAGTGGGCAAGAGTCATACTGAATATTAGAGATAGTGAGTAAGCTATGGTTTTAAATTTAAGTGTCATCTAGAAACAATCTGATAGATTTTTTACAGAAACATAGAATCCTAGTTCTAGGAGGATTTAGGAGATCCTCAGCTTTCCTCAGTTGACAGAGAAGAGCTGAGTCACAGAGATGTTTTATCTGACTAGCTTAGGGTCACACAACCTGGCAGAAACAAAATTATCAGCAGAACCCAGTTCCTCTGTCTCCTGACACCATGCTTTTCTTACCCACATTCAAAGATGGCTTTAACAGCCTTGCCTTTCATAGTCTGGTCACCCCCCGCACACTTCCTTTTTTGATATATTTTATTAATGAACATTTTAAATTCTGTTGCTAAGTAAGGAGAGCCATATTCCTAATGTGGCCTAATAAACACAGCCCAAAGGGATTGTGATAAGCTAAGTAGTGGCCCCCCAAAAGAGATCCACATCCTAATTCCCTGTGTGGCACAAATGGTTAAGCCAAAAAGGTTGGTGGTTCAAACTCACCAAAGACCTGGTGATTTGCTTCTGAAAGGTAACGGCCTTGACAACCTGACGGAGTAAAGCTCTACTCTGCATATATGGAGTTGCCATGAGTCAGAATCAACTTGATGGCAACTGCCATTGAGTTGGACCCGACTCATAGTGACCCCTCCTCCTTGGGTTTCTGAGGTGGTATCACTATGAAAGTAGATTGCCCAACCTTCCTGCCAAGGAATTGCTGGTGGTTTGAATGGCCAGACTTCTGGTTAGCAGTCAAATGCCTAACATGGCAAATGCTAACTTATATAGGCTTGCAGATATAATTAAGGATCTTGACATGAGAATATTAGCTGGTATTATCCAGGTGGATCCAATGATATAATCACAAAGGTTATTTGAAAAGGGATGCAGGAGGGTCAGAACCCATAGTAGTAGATGTGGTGATGGAAACAAGGGGTTGGAATGATTGGAGGAAGGCACTGTGAGCCAAGGAATGCAAGTGGTTTCTCGAAGCTATAAAGGCAAGCAAATTAATTCTCCCATAGAGCCTCCAGAAGGGACCAGCCCTGTTGACACCTTGATTTTAGCCCAGTGAAACTGATTTCAGATTTTTGGACTCTAGAAATGTAAGCAAATACATTTGTGTTGTTTTAAGCCACCAAGGTTGGGAATAATTTGTTAGAACCATCAACTTCCTTATACTAGATATTCACTCTCAACACAGCTGTAATATTTCTTTGTTATTTTATTCATTTTTTTTGTTAGCAGATATATTACCTTGTTGGTTCAAACTGAGTATGTGATATAGGAACAGTCTTCAGAAAAAAAAATACTGAATAGGATAGTTCAAGGGTGTACCTCTCTTGCTACTAAGAATTTCCTTCTTGGTTAACATGAAGCAACTTATCTAAAGATTATTGGTTAAGAAACACTAAAACACAGGCAAGAAATTTAAGGGACAGAGAGTCTAAGTTAACAGGAATGAAGCAATATGGGCAGAGATAGAATGGTGACACAGTGAGAAGTATGTAACCATTGTTGCTGAACTGTACATGTAAAAACTGTTGAATGAGTTTATGTGTTCACTAAATTTTTTTTTTTTTTTAAATAAAAGACAGTTGGTTATAAAGGCTCAGTTGGCCATAGAGCCATTTAATCACAGTTGCCTATGTCCAGACTTATAGCAGCTGTTCACTGGTGGGTAGGCAATCATATCTTCCAGTTATTCTACAATTACAAGTAAACTGATTTGGATTACAAGTGTGTGGGACCAAGGTGTTGGAGATATATCACCTTGATATTTCATATTACCTGAGGCTCCAACGTATTACTAGTAAAAAAGTTATAGAAACTCTGGTTCAATTCTCCAACTCATACGAAGGCTATAAGTCTGTAGATTTTTAAAGGATGCAATATTGAATAGAAGACCAACTGGCATTATTAGTTTTCTGAATCAAGTGCTGAATTTCTTGATTTTAAACTCTACCTTTCTATGCATCAGGTAGCAGAATTGGGGACAGTTTTGCATTCTATACTGCCAATGACAGTATGTGATTTGTAGGGATTAGAACAACACATCTTTATCAATTCCTAGTGATATTCCATTTTAGTAAAGTGGCCCATGATCTCTTTCATTTCCCTATGATATTCTTAAACAAGCACAAAGCTCCAAGAAGCCAGCTCAAAAACAAGTGATTACGTTCACAGGTTTTTCTATGGAAGATATACAAATCCTGGTGGGTGGTGAGGATTGTCCAGATCAAGATTGAGATCTTTTTAGTTACTGAAACCCAAGCTGAAAAAAACTCTGACACACCAGACTAAATTTTTGAAAATCATCAGGATTTTATCCAATCTGTGAGTAATGAAAATTTAGAGTATTTAAAAAGGGTTCTGTGTAAGTGTGGGGGGTAAAAACAAAACAAAACAAAAAACCACCTCATAAAAGACAGCTAACAATCTCTTTTTCTTCCTGTACAGAATCTTAGCAGGTATGCCTTTGGCCTGAGGGCTCTTCTATCCTCTGATGATTAAAATGTACACATCACATTTTGGCATCTTCCCTGTGCTTTGCAAGACTGTGTGGTGTGGCAAACACTCTCCTTAGGTTTCTGCTTCCTTTGAGCTGGTTACAATGTGTGCATCAGTAGAAGCAGCTGCACCTTTTAAGAGCTCTGTGTCCTTAGCAAGTCATCTGTCCTTTTAAAGCTCATAGATTTTTCATTTGTAAAATGCATATATTGTGTGCATTACCTATCTCACAGGTTGTTCTGAGAATCAAAAGGGATGATGTATACAAAATACTTTTTAAACTAAAGATCCCATTTACTTGGCATTCTTGATGTTGTTATTTACTCTTCAGCCGGAGACTAAAGGCATGTATAGAAATCTTGGTAGAACGACCTACATACTTTTAGACATCTCAGTCGTATATACATCCAAGACGCCCTGCTGAATTGACACTGACCCATCTGTCAGGATATAAGTAAAGTGATTAGTAAGGATGTTATTTCCTTTAACCATCTATATGTTCTGTGAATTTATCATGATCGATTATATTTAACAACCATTGCTGCAGAATTTGTTATGGTTTCGTTTTGGTCTATTCTATTTTATGCTGTCTAAGTAAGAACAAATTCAGCTTTACAAAGTTGAGGAAAACATGGCATCCAAAGCTTTTATTGAGGGGGTGAGAATATCTTTAAAGGAATATTTTTTATTTCTTAACATCAAACATCTTAGGAAGGTCCATTTGTTCAAAAGTCATCCCTGAAAGAAAATTTGTAGCAGAGCTACTGCATATTTGACATTTTAAAAGACAAGAACATGCATTTTTCTACAATGCAAATTATTTTTGCTTAAATTGTCCAAATTTTGTTCAGCCAAATTTTCGAGCTGAGTTCAGCTGAAGAGCTTGTGCATTCTTGCTAGTTCTAAAACTAATCTGTTGCTGTTGAGTTGATTCTGACTCTTAGGGATCCTACAGGACATAGTAGAACTGCCCCAAAGGGTTTCTAAGGTTGTAAATCTTTGCAGAAGTAGACTGCCTCATCTTTTTCCTGTGGAACAGCGGGTGGGTTCAAAATACTGACCTCTCAGCAGCCCAAGCGCTTAACCGCTGTGCCACCAGGTCTCCTTTCTTACCACTTAGCAGCTATATGGCACCCAGAAATTAACTGTGTGATATATTTTAATATAAAACACTAATCATGCAAAGAACATACCTGATTATTTTGAATGGTTATTTAAATATTTAATTGTTGTATACAATTTTACCTTTCCTGTTGAACATCCTTAATTAGAATACATGTTCCCTGAGGACAAGCCCTGACTTACACTTCTCTAAATTTCTCCCTGCGTCTAGTACAGTGGTTTACAAATAACATTTGCTTCCAAAATATTTACTGTTTAATTGGATTCACTTCTTATTGGCTGTTATTGGGGCAATTATTATACATAAAGTGCCCATAGATAAGTGCATCATTATCACTGAGGTGAAAGCTGTGATTCTTAATTTTTTTTTTTAAATTATGCATTAGGCCACTTATTTTTCCCATATGACACTTAACCTGACTAATTATAGGAATGAATGGAAAAACATGATTCTCTTTTAAAAAGGCCACTTTATGCGCAACATTTTTAAGAATTCAGCTAATGTGTCATTCTGCACAATGATGGTGATGGGGAGGGGCTCTATGTACTGTAGAGCTGTGGCTCAAAGTATTTTAAATTAAAGCAAGTTACCCATAAAAAATTACATAAACATAAATATGCACTCTCCTACAAACACATTCATACATCCTTAAAGTTAAATTAATGCAAAGAAAGGATATATTCTTTTGTTCTAGTGGAATACAAATGATGCAGACTAATAAATGAATAAATAAGGCTCTGGGTAACCAAATCAATGTCTGTTCAATTCTGGTCAAGGAGGTGAAGTGAGGTTTCCCTTTGAGTCAGAGAATGTAGTGGATAAAAAGGACTTGAATAGCTGGGGGGATTTCCTGAGGCCATTGCAGACCAGCTCACACACTGTTAAGAGGCTCATTTTCATGAGACTTTTGGTTGCATTTGTAACACTTGCTCTAGGTCCCCTAGAGCATTAAATGCCACATCACAGCACTACAGGAACAGGGCTAAGTGTGGCAAGGTACGTTACAAGGCTCTTTTTCTTTCGGATCCAAATGTCCAGAGTTTGTAGATATCTTCAAGGCTCTTTTTTCTTTCTTTCTGTTTTTTTCCATCCCCTCTTCACCCGCTATACTTCTTCACAAAGGACTATGTAAAGAGGACTTTTTGCTTTCGGTAAAAATCTAAATTCTCGTACTTTAAAGAATGACCAACTATAAAACTTGTGGATTATCTCAGTTAATAATTTCCATAGGTAGAAGATATGTCATTTAAAAAAAAAAAAAAAAGAGAGAGACAAAAACCTAGTCCGACTGGTAAATTTGTTCTAGATTAAGGATTTAGCCACAGTTTAGTAAGTATTTGTTCTCTATTAGGCTTGGTGCATATTAATTGGTACATATTTTAACATTTCACTACTGCATTAAATTATTAATAATTTGACATTATTAGCTGGTACTGTCACCATTTTTCTGAAACAGTGCCACCCATTTCTTCTAAGTTTGGTTCAGAACAAAAAGTCTGGAATCTAATTTGTCAAAAAAAACAAATGTGAAGTTCAGGAAAAGAATAAGAATCACTACAAGAATGAGGTCTAATCTTAGAATGATTAGGGAGAAGAGCAGCTCATTTAATCCTCAAAACAAATGTAAAAGATAGGTGTTCCCCTTTTTTTGGCAGAGGAAGGAGCTGAGGCTCTAAGAGGTTATAAGTAACTTCAGTAGGGCACATTGTTAAGAGCCCTGCTTCAAACTCAGCTTTGGCTGACAGAGCCTGTCCTTTCTTTTGCACTTTCCTATCACGGCTGGCGGTTCAAACCCACCAGCCACTCCCCGGAAGGAAGGTTGGGCAATCCTACTTCCGTAGTGATACTGCCTCGGAAACCCAAGGAGGGGT
>NW_006921782.1:898794-906798 GCF_000298275.1 Orycteropus afer afer
AGGAGTGGCTGGTGGGTTTGAACCGCCAGCCTTCTGGTGAGCAGTCAAGTGCCTTAGGCACTATGCTACCAGAGCTCCTGATATCCTAAGTAGAAATTCTTATTATCATCAAAGTTTACAGATGAGAAAAGTAAGGCACACAGCTAGTAAGTGGCACAGCCCAAGCTCTTTCTCAATGTCCTGATACTCTTAGATCTTTTCCTATTTGTTACTTCCTTGAACACACCTGACATTTGCCTATTCTTTTAAGACTTTGCTCCTCCTTAAGGGATAATGAGTGGATCTTCCCCAAAAAACCAAACTCACTGCCTTCTAGTTGATTTCGACTCATAGTGACCCCCTTGTGTTTCCAAGGCAGTAAATCTTTATGGAAATAGATTGCCCAGTTTTCCTTCCGTGGAGTGGCTGGTGGGTTTGAACCACCACCCTTCTGGTTAGCAGTCAAATAAATGCCTTAGAGCTTGGACAGCTTTCAAATGTGTGCTTTGCTTCCTATGGCTTGCACAAAGTTGATGCCATACTTAAGAAATAGTTTGTTCATGTTATTAAGTGTATATTTATATGTAATTTTTCTGTTCCAAGATCTTTTTTTTAGAAGTGTTGAATAATTCTTAGTGTGAGCAAAAAGTGCTTTAAAAGAACAAACTCACTCAAAGCTAAGACAGGATTTAGTCCTCTTGTTTTGACACAGTGGCATCTAGTTTATGGGCA
Source organism: Orycteropus afer afer (assembly GCF_000298275.1). NCBI lineage: Eukaryota > Metazoa > Chordata > Mammalia > Tubulidentata > Orycteropodidae > Orycteropus > Orycteropus afer. The sequence goes on from NW_006921782.1 coordinate 899,506, forward strand.
AGGAACAATACTTTTTCAAGATATTTAAAACAACTATAGCGTAGTGGCTAAGGCACTTGACTGCTAACCAGAAGGCTGGCGGTTCAAACCCACTAGCCACTCCTCGGAAGGAAGGTTGGGCACTCTACTTCCGTAGTGATACTGCCTCAGAAACCCAAGGAGGGGTCGCTATGAGTCGGGTCCGACTCGATGGCACATAACAACAACAACATGTGAATCTTACACTTGATTGTACTCTCAAAGGAATAAAGGCAAGAAGGATAATTGGCTGTAGATAAAAAATTGAAAAAATATGTTCCAATTGTTGGGTAAAAATGGAGTAAGAAATTTACCATATTTTAAAGTAAAGAATGTGCACATTATATAGTTTGTTTTTTTTCAAACCATGTAATTCCCCCTTGTGTTGGTTTCCTATGCATTCTATGTGCATTACGTGTGTGTATGTTATTTGTGAAAAATACAGAAAGTATGTAGAAAGGGACCTACAAAAACTACCCATGGGATTATTTATTAACTTGTTTGTATATATTTTCCTCTTAAGGCATTCTAAAAGTTAAGGCACACTCAGTGAAAAAAAAATAGAGGATATTAGAATTGTCTGTAATTCCTTCTCAAGACATCACTTGAGCCTTCTTCTTATATGTACAAATATTTTTCCTCCTACAAAATAGGAATCTTCTTTATATATTATTTTGTAACCTGAATTCTTTGAAGACACATTTTTTTCTAGGACTATACAGTATTCATTTATTTGTATGTATATATTTACCCAATTCCCTATTATTGACATTTTGGTTCCATTTCTTTTTATGCCATTTTCAACAATGCTTTATTGAGTAGTGTTGCATATAGCCTTTGTAATGCTATTATTTATCAGGAAGAAACGTTTGGAAGCTTTAAAAATTAACACCAACCACCACAAGCAATTCTTTTTGGTAAAGTAATTTGTGTATTCCTTCCATTTTCTTTTGATGCTTCCTGTGTTATTCAATTTTTTGATCATAGAAACCTTCAATACAGCAATTCGAATAAAGTTTGAATTTTTTCTTCAGTTCTTTCAGCTTGAGTAATGCCAGTGTTCTTCTCTTTTGGTTTTCTAACTCCAGGTCTTTGTACATTTTATTACAATACTCTACTTTGTCTTCTTGAGCTGCCCTTTGATATCTTCTGTTTGGCAATTTTACTTCATCAGTTCTTTTATTTGCTTTAGTTATTCTATGTTCAAGCAAGTTTCAGAGTCTCTTCTATAATAATAAATAAATAAATATATAATACATATAATGATATAATAGTTATATGTTGTTGTTGCTGTTGTGTGCCATCGAGTTGGACTCTGACTCATAGCAATGCCTCCTTGGGTTTCCGAGGCGATATCACTACGGAAGTAGATTGCCTAACCTTCCTTCTGAGGAGTGGCTGGTGGGTTTGAACTGTTAGCCTTCTGGTTAGCAGTCAAGTGCCTTAGCACTATGCTACCAGAGCTCCCCAATAGTAATAAAATAATATATAATATATATTGTCAATATCACATGCAAATAAAATTATGTTGAAGATAATTAAAAAACAGTTACAGCAATATATCAATAGGGAACTGCCAGAAATTTCAGCCAGATTCAGAAATAGATGTGAAATAAAGGATATCATTGGTGACATCAGATGGATCTTGTTTGAAAGCAGAGAATGCAGAAAGATATTTGTTTACCTGTGTTTTTTTGACTATGCAAAGACATTTGACTCTGTGGATCATAACAGATTATGGATAACACTACAAAGAATGGGAATAACAGAAAACTTAATTGTGCTCATGAGAAACCTATACATAGACCAAGAGGCAGTCATGTGAACAGAACAAGAGGATACTGCATGGTTTAAAATCAGGAAAGGTGTGTGTCAGGTTGTATTTTTTATCATACATATTCAATCTATATGCTGAGTAAATAATCTGAGAAGCTGGACTATATGAGGAAGAACATGGCATCGGGATTGGAGAAAGACTCATTAACAACCTGCAATGTGCAGATGATGCAACCTGGCTTGTTCAAAGTGAAGAAGACTTGAAACACTTATTAATAAATATCAAAGACTACAGCCTTCAGTATGGATTATACCTCAACATAAAGAAAATAAAAATCCTCACAACTGGACCAATAAACAACATAAGGATAAATGAAGAAAATATTGAAGTTGTCAAAGAGTTCATTTTACTTGGATCACAATCAATGCCAATGGAAGCAGAAGTCAATAAATCAGATTATTTAGTGCACTGGGCAAATCTGTTGCAAAAGATCTCTTTAAAATGTTCAAAAGCAAACACAACATTTTGAGGACTAAGGTGTGCCTAACTCAAACCATGATATTTCCAATCACCTCATATACATGTGGAAGCTAGACAATGAATAAGAAGACTGAAGAAAAATTGATTCAATTGAATTATGGTATTGGTGATGAACATACCACGGACTGCCAGATACACATACCCCTGGAAGAAGTACAGCCAGAATGCTCCTTGGCAGCAAGGATGGCGAGACTTCATCTCATGTATTTTGGAAATGTTATTAGCAGGGGCCAGTCCCTGGAGAAGGTCATCAGGCTTGGTAAAGTAGAGGGTCAGCGAAAAAGAAGAAGATCCTCAACAAGATGGATTGATACAGTGGCTATAACAATGGGCTTAAAATAGCAGTGACTGTGAGGATGGTGCAGGACTGGGCAGTTTTTTCGTTTTCTTGCCCATTGGTTCACTTTGAGTCAGAACTGACTCAATGATACTTAATAACAACAACCACTACCACAGGCAAGAAAACCAACTGATAATAATACAATGGGTTATCAAATGTCTGTAAAAGCAAGGATGGTAAAGTGAACAAGTGTGCAAAAAACTGAGAGTGATGGAGACTTTTTTAAACTGGAAAGGACATGGCTTTTCTGAAGGGAGCAGCTGCTATTCAGTTCCTGTTATTGGTGCCATGCATGAGCGCAGGTCTAATGTTGCCAGATCACTAATTTTTCAAGAGAAGCCTGAAAAATCTGGAGTTTTATGTGAAATCTCTCAATCTTTAAATATTGGCTTAAATTATTTTAAAACAGTCTATGGGCTAAAAGAATGAAAAATCTAAGAAGCCGTGGTAGTACATGGTAAAGCGCTTGGCTGTTAACTGGAAACATCAGTGGTTTGAACCTACTCCATGTGTGGCAGACAGCTTCTGTAGATTTTCAGTTTTGGGCACCCTATGGGACAGTTGTATTCTGTCCTACAGGGTTAGTTTGAGACAGAATTGAACTCGAATCCAACATGTTTTTTTTTTTTTTTTCTTAAATGGGCTAGATGCAGCTCATGTACAATTGGTTTGTAACCTTCAAATTAAAGAATGAAAATAAGGTGTTTGGCAATATATTTCCAGGTAGTGAGTTAAGCAAGTAAAATTTTGTTTCAAAATTACAAGGTGTAGAGATACGGTGTAGAGAAACTGAACTTCAATGTACAAATCTGGGAAATAAGGATAAATACCATTCCTCATTTTATCATCCAAGAAAGATTAATTAGAATAGGCTTCTAAGGCTTCTAAAATGTTTTAAATTTCTCAGAGAAACATGCTTTAATGATACAAAACTTTAAGTCATAGCACTACACGATGGCACCTAATGATAATTTCCCTTTCATTCCATCTGAACAAGTGTTTCCGGTTAACATCCACCTGCACTACTTCCTTTCCTAAAGAGGAGGTGGTATTTGGCTATGTGCTGGTTCTGATTCATGACAAGTCAGCCCAAGCCCAACATTTCTGTTCTTAACAGATTTTGGTTTTTAAATCTGCAGAACACAATGTTTCTCTGGGCTGAGTTCTAGCATGCCAAGTTTTGGCTGGCCACAGACTTTGACATCTGAGTGAAAAATCTTTCAACAATGGCATTTAAACTGAAGAATCAACAGACCTTTAATTATAACACTGCTTGTAATCTCCCCCCTCTTATCATGATGTTCAAATTGCTTCAAATCACTAACTGCATGGACAGCATGTTATTTCATTTGCCATTGGAAATATAATTTAGAAACTTGGTGGCTTGAGATTATATATTAATTTTTGAAAAAATCTGTATTACTTTACCCACCATAAAGTAAAGAGGCATATGGAACGAAGGTCAAAATTACTGATTCATTAGAAATAAGAAACAAAAAATACTTAGCACACAATTTCTTGACTTACCCAAAATGTTCAAGATTTACTTAGATAAAAGAAATATTTTCAGTTGGAAATTAAGGCATTAAATATGTCAAAATATGGAGTCTCTTTTAGAGAGGTATCACTAAGTGTCTCTGTATTACTCCATAAAATGTTGGGTAACAATTTCTTACAGCTTTTCTCAGGATGCAGCACCGGCAAACTGACGTTTCCCTTATATTTCCTTACAAAAGGCATTTTATGTCACTCTAAGAACCCTTTGAAAATTTCTCTTTTAGAAATTAATGTTGTACAAAATATATTTATATCCAACCTATCTTGACTTACTTACTGGACAAATTGTAGTTAAAAATGTAAATGTGTGAAATGTTTATTCCATGTTCTATAGTAGCTAGCTAGGTTTTTGTTTATTTTTAAATATAGGGCTTAGTTATATGTGGAAGGTGGGCATAATTTCAGTTCCCTTTTCATCTTAAAGAGCACCTGGATCTAAATTTTCAGGAAATGTATTTGTTTAGACCAAACAATACGTTAATATTTTACACAACATTTTGAAACCTCATGGTATATATACACATCTGCAAGATGGGTATCACTAACCTGTTACTGATAAGGTAACTGGGGCCCAGATACATCATTTGACTGAAGCAATTAACCTAGACAGAATCTTTTGTTTCTCCCCAGTGGATTTTAAATGGTGGAGTTTGGATTCAAACCCAGAGCTAACTCCAAAGTCTCTGCTTTCTCCTACAAGGGTAAAGAAACCTGCCTGAAAGGAAGACAACTTTTCCCTGTGTCATTGACCTTGCTTTCTTAACACAATGGCTTATCAGAGAGATCATATTCTTAATTATGTTTAGCACTACCTTGTGACTCTGAAATTCATCTTAGACCAGAGTATAAAATTCACATTCTAACAATAGGTACAGAAGCTAGAGTCACTGATATCCTGGAAAAGATCTGGTTTCAAATCTTGTCTTTATTATGCTTATAAGTAGACTTGTATTTATCAAATTAAGTCCTAAGTTTTTGTTAAAAAAAATATGATTGCTGTCATTATCCATTTTGTATGTATGTAAAAATGAAAAGATGAGGTTAGAAACTAGGCTTGATCAGCACATAGACTCAGGAATTAGGTCCTCCATGTTGAACCAGCAGAAAGAATCCAACTCAACATTGTTGAGTGGAATTGAAATAAAAAAGGATATTAAATATTTCTGAATATATATCTCACACTTGATCATCTTAATACCACAATTTTACAAATGAGAAGAATGCTTAGAGATGTTAAATAACTTGTCCAAGCTCACCTGTCTAGAAAGCAGACAGTTGACTTCAGAGGTTATGATCTACGTAATTCACTAAACTCTCTCTAAGAGCAGAAGAACCAAATCCAAAGACTCAAAGACAAAGAGCAGTATTAAGACTGTGAATAGAAGACGGAGCCAACCCTCAAGAATTGGAGTGGAAGCAGATTAGGAACTAAGGTGGTGGGTCCAACATAGTTGAGGCTATCAGGTGTCTGATAATGCAGGGGTTTCTCACTACGTTAAAAGTATGGAGACATCAGACGTGCAACCCCCCACCCAAAAAAAAACCCCCAAAAAACCCAAACCCACTGCCATCAAATCAAGTCAAACTCACAGCAACACTATAGGACAGAGTAGAACTGCCTCATAAGGTTTCCAAGGCTGTAAATCTTAACAGAAGCAGACTGCTTCATCTTTCTCCTGTGGAGCAGCTGGTGGGTTCAAACTGCCCAACCTTTTGGTTAGCCACCAGACTGCTTAATCACTGCACCACCAGAGCTCTTTATCAGGGGTGCAAAGCTGCTTTAAAAGGGAAGGTTATCTTCATGTACATATGTGTAGTGGTGATGGTGTGTGTAAAGGGCGGGGAGAGGGAGAGAAAATGAGAATATGTAGGGGCTGGTAGATATATAGGACCACTTGGCTACTTCCACTTCCATATATATATGTATATACACACACACACACACACACATACACATATATACACACACATATATATATACACATGTGTATATATATATATGTATGTATATGTATGTATGTATATGTATGTATGTATTTCCCACCCACCCCCACTTTGTTGTTGTTATGTGTCTTGAGTTGATTCTGATCCATAGTGACCCTATAGGACAGAGTAGAACTGAGCCATAGGGTCTTCTAGGCTGTAATCTTTATGGGAGCAGATTGCCAGGTTTGGAGTGGCTGGAGGGATACCACTGCCAACCTTCTGATTAGTTGTTGACACTTAAACATTGCTCTACCAGGGCTCCTTTTTCTTCTTTACAAATGTAAATAAAACTTTGTGTACTAGGGGAGAAGGGAAAGAGGGATCAAGGAAGATGCTTCTGAGGGCCCCACACTCACAAACATTTCTCTTCAGGTGTCACCAACTGGTGGTAGGGGGGAGGAGGGAGAAACTCTTGTCTTACAAATTTCTTTTTTCAAATCAGGGCTTTGAACCACTTCATCCCACTTTGACCCACTGCTGAGCACTTGCATTTCCACCCCCAATACACTAAATTATACTACATTTTAACAATAAGAATCACGTGGGGAATCTTGCTAAAATGTAGACACTGATTCAGTATATCTGGAATGGAAATGCAAGTTCTCAGCAGGGGATCCAACTGAAATGAAACAGTTGAACCAGTTGAAAGTCTTGTTTCTTTTTTTTTTTTTTTTCTTTTTTAGATTTTATTTATTTATTTGTGATTTGGGTGAAGATTTACAAGCAAATTCATTTTCCATACAGCAGTTCACGTACACTTTGTCTCATGACATTGACCACAGTTTACCACAATGCAACAGCTCCCCTCCAACTTCCTCCCCACAGTTACCTCTTCCCAGTGTCCATTCCTCCATGAACTCCTGCCCCCTGAGCTGTCTCCCTATACATAAGCAGCCCTTCTTTCTCCCATGATTGTTCTCTCCAAAGAGTGTATCTACCTGAGGTAAATGTTCAACTCATGCCTGTCTTTTGTTTGCTGGAAACCACGGGTGTGTGTTCAATTCCAGACCCGAAGGGCAGCTAGGGGCCATACTCTCAGTGGTTCCACCAGGCTCTATTGGACCAGCAAACCTGT
>NW_006921782.1:907963-1030285 GCF_000298275.1 Orycteropus afer afer
TCAAAGGACTCCCTTTAGCATCTCTTGTAAGGTTGGTCTGGTTTTAACAAATTCCCTTAGTTTCTGCTTATCTGGAAATCTCCTAATTTCACTATCATATTTGAGGGACAATTGTGCCAGGTATATAATTCTTGGTTGAAAATTTTTCTCTTTCAGGGTTTTATATATACCATCCCATTGCCTTCTTGCTTGCTGAGAAATCAGAGCTTATTCTTCCTGGCTGTCCTTTGTAGGTAACTTTTTGTTTTTCCCACGCTGCTTTCAAGATTCTGTCTTTGTCTTTGGTTTTGATGAGTTTGATGATGATGTGTTTTGGTGATTTCCTTTTGGGGTCTATCCTCTTTGGGGTTCATTGGTCAAAGTCCTGTTTCAAATATTCATTTCTCTAAAGAGGGTTAAAACTTGTTCACATCTTAGAGTAAATTACTTTAATGAAGTTATCAGACCACTGAACTGAGTGTAATTAAAGTCAAGAAGCCTCTGTTTAAATAGGCAAAAGTATTGGATAATGTGGATGTGAAGAGTAGAAAAAGGGTAGTGTGTGGTTATGCAAATAAGGATGAAAGAAATATTTACCTAAGGGAATGAGAGGGTACCAAATAAAATTCTTCGATCCAAACCCAAACCATACTCATTGCCACTAAGTCAGTCAATTCCAAATCATAGCGACCCTCATAGGGTTTCCAAGGCTATAAATCTTTGTGGAAATAGAATGCTCCATCTTCCTCCTATGGAGCAGGTGGTGGGTTTGAACCTGTGATCTTCTAGTTAGCAGCCAAATGCTTTACCCACTAAGCCACTAGAACTTCTTATAATTCTTCAAAGATCTATATAAATGTAAAGTACTAGCATCATCATAGGAGTCACTGGGTGGCACAAATGCTTAAGCACTCAACTACTAACTGAAAGGTTGGCAGTTTGAGCCCACCCAGAGGCACTTTGGAAGGTAGGCCTGATGATCTGCTTCCAAAAGGTCACAGCCTTGAAAATCTTATGGAGCAGTTCTGCTCTGTATACATAGGGTTGCCATGAGTCAGAATAGATTCCAGGGCAACTAACAACAACAACAAAGGTGGTATTATCATTAACATTAGGCCAACTCTGCATTTGTATCTAGAATTTTGGTGGTAGCCAGTATACAATTAAAACCATTATAACTGAATGCTAATTTCTGATTTAAGCAGAATTTCCTATTTATAGTAGCTCCTCAAAAAAATATTTTTGAGAAAATGGGATGTCAAAAGTACTTGGGAAGATTTCAAGTGTTCAGATGTCTGAAATTCCAACCAATCTCTCCAGTGTAGGTTAATTGAGCCCAATTAATCAAGTTCAATCAAAGCCAACAAACTATTTCCTCATTGGCAAGAAGTTAAAAAGAAAATATAGAAAGTGAGGAAGAAATCAAGGCTTCCTTTCCTTCTTCCTTTCTGTGTGGACCAGCATACTCTAGATTCCCCCACTGTACAGCCTTCAGAGTGTATCTCCTATGAATGCTTATGCAGTGCTGTGATAAGGAGAACTATGCAAAAGTTATATTATGACATGTATGATTAAAACAGAACAAAGCAGAGAAGGTATATTCAATACTAACATTTGTCCATTAAGGAGACAGCTCATCTGCCTCCATTGGAATCTTAGCAGGCTCTTCTGTTTCACTCTAAATCTAAGCTGGGTCTGCACAGAGGTTACTTCTGACATGCTTGTATGTCAGCCTGACAGGTAGAATCAGAGGCAGCACAAGGACCACAAGGCTCAACAAGCACAGCCTAGGCATTAAACCAGACCACACAGCAGCACAGAGGCACAGTTGAATCGGGGCTATGTGGATAGTTCCTGAATGGAGAGGGAGAAGAACATGCTGGACGTATGCATGCATTTTATCCTCCCTGGCTTCCTTACCCTTCCATCTTTCTTCTTCTTGCCCTCCCCACAACCACACGCATACTTTTCACATTTTATAACATCACAAGAGACTTCTAAATTACAGTGTTTTTTAAATACATTTTAAATATATATAGCTTACATCTTACTCCTAACCTAAGATGGGGCTATTTAGTGATTGATGGACTGGATTTGACAGTCAATTTGCATTTTGGATATGTCTTTTGGATTTGCACTTGTGAGTTTTGAGAAAATGTACATTTTGTATAAATATTGATAAAATTTTAGACGTAAGAGTTGTAATGAACCTAAACAGGTTACCTTAGATTCTGACATCCAATGGTTATATGTCAGAACCACGTGGGGAGCTTTAAAAAGTACAGTTCATAAGCCTTGATCCCCACCCTCCCTCCCACAAGTGATTGTGATTCACTCTCTTTCGGCTGCTTGCAGCCAATTACATGACTAGGGATCTCAAGCTCTTCATTTAACTGATGGGTGATCTGGGACCCATAAATATACAATGACTTCTCTAAGGTCTCACATGAGTGTACTGTATGTGAAGACATGGATAACGTGATATGCATATGAAGATAATAGATAATGTGATACTCATTCCGTTACCTATTTTATAAACTATTTTTGTTACTGTGAGATTTATTTTGTATGTATTTTTTATATAAATCAATACTTTACTGATCTATAAGCCACTTATGTGGTATTGCAAATATGATAAAGAATAGAAAATTAAAACGACCTGCAATAGCTAAAACTAGTATCAAATAGACCACATGCAAAGACCTCAAGTTATTCTGATAGGCTCTAGCTCTTGCTTCTCTGTCAAATGGGACAGAGACGAATCAAATCTTCATCTCCAAACCTTGCCTCTCTTCTGCACTCTAGTCTCACAACTCTACAAGCCCAACCAACAGAGTTCTCACAGATACCCAGTCAGCACCTTCGCTCAGTGTGCTCAAAATTAAACTTGTGCTCTCCTCTCCCAAGCCTGCTTCTGTTCTGTTGCCCTCTGTTACTGTTTATGGCACCACCTAGGCTCAAAATCCTGGAGATGTCTTTGGTACCTTCCTCTCCCTTGCTCCCAAAATGTAATGGATTAATTCTCTTTCTGCCATGCCTCATAAATCAGTTCACCCTCTCCATTTGCTCTCCCTGCCCCTGCCCTAGTTAGGGCCCTCATTGCCTTTTATCTGGATTATTGTGATAGTCTCCAACTTGACCTTGTGTCCTCTGGTCTCTCCCCACTCAAATCCATCTTATTCACTACTGTCAGATTAATCTTCTTGAGGCACAGCTCTGATTATGTTACTCTCCTACCAAAAATTTTCAATAGCTCCCCATTGCCTACTGAGTAAAGTCCAAATTCCTTGGCCTGGTAATAAAATCCTTTCACATTCTGGGCCCAATCTACTTTCATCATTTTGTTTCCCACTCTTCACCTTCACATGTGCCACGTGCTAGTTAAACTCAGCTATATTGCAGACTCCTTACCATTTGATTCTTCAGGGCTTTGCTCATGGTTTCAGAAATGTTCTCCCTTCATCTCTGTAGATCTGAATCCTACTTGCCTTTCAAGGCCCAAATCCAGTGTCATCTTGTCTAGTGAAACCCTTACCCCTTCTCTGAACTCCAATAATACTTTATCTGTACCATTTTCAAGGAGCCCTAGTGGCACAACAATTAAGCTCTTGGCTGCTAACTGAAAGATTCATGGTTCAAAGCCACCAGCTGCCTTCAGGAGAAAGATGTGGCTGTCTGCTCCCATAAAGACTGCAGCCTTGGAAACCCTGTGGGGCAGTTCTACTCTGTGCTATAGGGTAGCTGTTGTTGTTGTTGTTATGTGCCGTCGAGTTGGACCTGACTCATAGCGACCCCTCCTTGGGTTTCCCAGGCAGTATCGCTACGGAAGTAGATTGCCCTATCTTCCTTCCAAGGAGTGGCTGGTGGGTTTGAACCTCCAGCCTTCTGGATAGCAGTCGAGTGCCTTAGGCACTATGCTACCAGAGTGCCTTTAGGGTAGCTATGAATCAGAATTGACAGGAATGGGTACCTTTCTATAGAGATGTCACTTTCTACTGTGGATCCTAGCAAATTAGGCACATGTTATATCTCTACTGCTAGATTAAAACTTCTTTGAGGGCAAGATATGTGTCTTATTTACCTGTGTGTCCTCTCCAACACTAAGCACATAGTGCATTGTTCAAATATTTGTCAAATGAATAAGGTCAGGTATGGGCTTTATATATAATTTAAACAAAGTTGGCTTTTTTGTTTGCCCAGTCCACAGCTGAACAGATGTAGTGCAACAGAGAAAGAAAGAGGCTACTAGAGGGTTGCACAACAAGAAGTAACTTGATAGCCAAGGAAGAGAAATAAAAAGTATATAAAGAAGACATGAGAACTAAAAATATTATAGCAATCTGGGGGTAAATAAGCACAGAGACAAATAATCTTATAGGCTAGGGACCAAATGGTCAATGCCACATGGAACTGCTTGGAAATTATAAAAGGACACTCAAATATATATATATATATATATGTTGTTGTTGTTGTTATGTGCCGTCGAGTCAGCCCTGACTCATAGCGACCCCTCCTTGGGTTTCCGAGGCAGTATCACTACGGAAGTAGGATTGCCCAACCTTCCTTCCGAGGAGTGGCTGGTGGGTTTGAACCGCCAGCCGTCTATATATATATATATATATATACACACACACACACACACACACACATATGTGTATATATATATACACATATATATATGTGTGTGTGTGTGTATATATATATACACACACACACACCCCACACAAAAATATACACACACACACACACATTCACTCCAAACTTATTGTCGTTGAGTTGGATGTGACTCATAGCGATCCCTCCTTGGGTTTCTGAGGTGGTATCACTACAGAAGTAGATTGTCCAACCTTCCTTCCAAGGAGTGGCTGGTGGGTTTGAATGGCCAGCCTTCTGGTTAGCAGTCAAATGTCACTCAAATATATAGCATTATTTTTATACTGCAACATCCCCATCAGCACCAATGGAAACAGAATTGTTCAGAAGGATGGGCCTGAGTCATTTAGAAAAGTTTGAATTAGGGTAACTATATTCTAAAGGAGCTCTGGTGGTACATTGCTAAAGGGACAAGGAGGCGGCATCCTCTGACCTCCTCTAGCTTCACAAAAGGAAGACAGAATCACCATCAGCAACCCAAGGTCTGTTCTTATGAGGCCAGCCATGCCACCACCCTCCAGCCCTCTTACCAACCTAGATACCAACAGCCCCTCCTGCAACACCTACCACCTCTCTGCTGGGTTCAGTAATTCACTGCAGTGGCCACACAGAACTCACAGATTACGGGGTTTATTAGGGAAGCAACAGGCTATGATTCAAGTTCAGGAATGTGCTCAGGATACAGTTCTTTGAACAGCACAGTCTCCCCTCTGCTGTGCCTGTAGACACACCTCTCTGGCCCTTGGCCTCCCTGTCTGGCCTCTGCCTCTGTGGGCCAGGTAAGCCTGCCACTCTGCCTCATGCCTCTGGGTTCCACTGCTGCCATCTCTCAGCTGGGTGTTTCTCTCAGCAGGCAGTGAGATATTCCTCCTCTGCCTCTAGGAGGGCTTGTTTTAAGTCTAGCAGAGTGGCAAAATTAACCAATCCCAACATCAGAATTCTACATACCAGAGAGAGAGTAAACTTTCCCAGAAGATTACTTCCTGTTGCTACAACAGAGACACCCCAGGTGGATGACTTTAACAATCAGGAATTTAAATCTCATGGTCCCACACAGTAATCCAGTGAGAGTTACAAAGACTATGGCTAGAAAATCCCTACCACGGAATTCACTATATACCACAGGTAACTATATTCTAAAGTAGCTCTGGTGGCACATTGCCTAAGGCATTTGACTGCTAACCAGAAGGGTGATGGTTCAAACCCACAAGCCTCTCTGTGGAATGAAAGTGGGGTGATCGATCTACTCTCATAAAGACTTACTGCCTTGAAAACCCAGTGGGGGTCACTATGAGTCAGAGTTGACTTCATGGCAGTGAATTTGGTTTTTTGGCTTTGTATATTTTAAGGAAGCAAACATACAGAATGAATTTAAGAAGCTGTATAGCAAAATGCAATATTAATAAAATAAAAAATATCTTTTGATGATTAAGAAAACTTCAGTTATATGGGATATTCTGTTATATAAACCTCATTTCCATACTAAAGCCAGATAAATAAGCACTTTCTATTTACACATAAATACACCTATATTTTTTATGAATCATACTCATTGTATACAATTTAGAAAATAGAGGCAAGTAGAAAGATTCAAAAAAATGGAAATAATCCTAGATTTATAAGATCTATAATGTATTGTTTAAAGAGTTGTGATTATACAGTATTTACAATTATGAATTCTGCCTTTTAATTTAATATGTATCATAAATAGTCCATGCTATTATAATCTCGTCAAAAACATTTCAATGGCTCAGTAAAAGTCTATCTAATGGATATATCATAATACACTTTCCAGGCTCCTGGAGTTGGACATTTAGCTTATTTTTAGTTTTATAATATAAACATACCTAAGCAGCTTTTCTATGAGCTGATAATTGTTGAAGCTGAGTGACAGACTGATGAGAGTTTACTGTTTTTCCTCTCTACTTTTGCATGTGTTTGAAATGTCCACGAGAAAAAGGTAAAAAAAAAAAATATATATATGCCTGTGATGAACATCTTACGTAGAATTGTTTTTGTTTAAATGATTTTTTTTTTCCTCTTAGGATAGAGTTGAAACCTCGACTGCCTAGTTCAAAGTCTGACTCACCCTCACTAGCTATTCAAGTTTGAGCAAGCTACTGATGTTTTCTAAGCTTCAGTTCTCTCATCTGAAAAATGGGTATAATAAGACTCTCTCATAGAGAGAGTTATAAGGATTACAAGAGATGATGTGCATAACATGCCTACTATAGTGCCTGGTACACTGTTAGTGTGGAGTAAATGTCACCTTGACAAAAACCAAAATGCAGGCTGCATAATTTTATGTGCTGTGGTTATAAAGAAAGATAATGTATAAACTGAGAAAGACACCAGAAACAACACACTGAAGTGTGCATCATCTCCATCTCCGGGCATTTATCAAACTTGGGAGACAAGATACTTATTCCATAGGCTGTCGATGTTAAAATAATTTAGATTCATAACTACCATTTATGAAGCTTTTCCTACATGGATGATACTGGGCTAAATGCTTCACAACTACGATTTCATTTAATCCTCACAGGAGTTCCATGAAATAGGTAATATTATTATTCTTATTTTAAAACTAAAGTGAGGCTTAAAGATTAATTAAACTTTTCCCAAAGAGCACATGTAGTAAGTGGCAGGTCCTATTGTCTCTTGGAATTCATCCCGCAGTTCTTGGAAATGATCTTTGTACCTTGTGCTCTACTGCACAGACCTCAGGTTCCTAATGTTTATCCCTCAGAGCAGATTTTAATTTTGGACAAAATTTTGGTCTGCTTTTAGAAATTTAACTAGACCTGTCATTGGAGTATTGTTTTTACTTCCTTTAAAAATATTATTTAAAAATTTTATTCAAGAAAGTAATTTTAGAGAAGTAAAATAAGGTACTTGGTACTTGGTAAAAGCAGTTGCCGTTTAAGAATGCATATCTCAAAGATAATATCAGTCTTGGGTTTTGGATTTTCTGTTGATTAATTATTATGTCCACTGTAAAATAATTATCAAACACAAACCTAGAAAGAGGTTCATATCTACATATTTCACTTCAAATATATAATACATAAACGTGTGTGTATATTTGTGTGAGAAGGAGACACAGTCTCTGAAGGTCTGAATTTGAAATAATGGTGTGAACATCTGAAGGTAGCTTCATGCAAACATTTTGGAAAACAAATTCACAAAATGGAGCATTTAAGGCAAGTGAGGTCTTTTGGGTTTGGGGAAGCTACTTCCATGGAACATGCTCTAGACCAAGGCAATTGAGAAACACTAAGGGTATATTGCAACTCTTCTGCCTCCAACAGTACATTTATGCATCTGTATTATAAAAAATGTGCCAGCTCTAGCAAGCTCACAGTACTGAGCAAAGTGCTACAGTTACAGCTGGGAATTTGTCTTTCAGGGCTGGCTCTATTTAGTGGTTTTTTTCTTTTTTCTTTTTTTTTTGTTCTATTCCTCCCTGGGGGGCCACAGTGGGGTGTTTTTTGTGGGGTGAGGGGATGAAGGAAGGAGGTTTTTGTGAGTTCTATTTTAGATTTTGATGAATAGGAAAGCAGGGAATTTGCCAGCCTGTTACTCAGTTATACTGAAACATGATACAAACTGCCTCAGTTTGGAGCACAGAAGGTGCTGAAAATTTTTTCTGAGGAGGTCTTGAAATATCTAAGCTTGTCTTCAAGGAAGGCTTTATTTCTTTCAAAATCACTATGTACATAATAGAACGTTGTTGTCGTCTCTTCTCTCATCCATGACCCTCTAAACTATTACACTCTAAAAGTCACCAGTATAATAATAAAGAAAATTAGTCTTCCTTACGGCAGATAAATATTATGAGAAATAAGTTTGTGAGCACACACGTAAGTCTTCTTTACAAAGTCACTTGTACATATGTACACTGTTAGGAGCATGGGTTGCAAATGTTGGAACAAGCTGTATTTCCATATTTGCATTGTCCAGCCGGTTTTCTTTTATTTTTGTGATTATGCCTGAACATATGTGTCCAGTATAAACATACAATTGTATGGACATGTCTATGTGTGTTTCTAATTCCATACTATCTTGAAAATGGTTCAGTTTTCTACAAACACAGTCATATAATTTGTTTTGATTTCGAAAACTGCTCAGCAAATGCGTGCAGGTCATATGGCAGTAACAGACCATTTATTGAAGTGTTGAAACAAATAGAAAACAAAGTCCAGGACATCATCACAGAATAGTGCTTCCCTTGTGAGATGCTCTCAGCTAAGTAAGGTTTGAGACAATAATAAAACAAATACCCATAGGCTTTTCAAACAGTAACAACCAGCTCAGGGTTAGCAGTGTTTCTAGACCTTGATGGTACAATGATGTCCTCAACCTTTGTTTCAGACACTGGATTGCTGTTTAAGTGTTGTTGTTATGTGCCGTCGAGTCAAACCCGACTCATAGCGACCCCTCCTTGGGCTTCCGAGGCAGTATCACTACGGAAGTAGGATTGCCCAACCTTCCTTCCGAGGAGTGGCTGGTGGGTTTGAACCGCCAGCCGTCTGGTTAGCAGGCAAGTGTCTTAGCCACTATGCTACCAGAGCTCCCGCTGTTTAAATAGACTTTATCATTTTCCCCCTAATTTTTGTTGAAGATGCCCTTGAAATTAGATTATATTTGTTCCTGACAAAGCATATGCATATTGTGGCATCACTCTCAAAATGATTGGTTTGAGCTCGACGAAGAAAAAAAAAATGCCAACAACCTTTCATGCTGAGATTTCTTGTACTAGTTCTCAGCACAGAAGTGATTTTTTTTTTTTTTAAGTTGCATAGAGCCTAGCAAGGTTTAAGTTTTCCCAGCAAGGAGAAAGTGTTTTTCAGCTGTTAAAATTTTCAGATGCTTTTTTTGAATTTGGGTAAAATTCAAAAACTTATTTATCTTCAAATGTAAACCTTTTTATGTACAGAGTTTTGCATATAGATGGACACTATTACTATGTGTAAAGGTACTTGATTTTGAAATAAGGAAGTCACGGGCTACTCTTTAAATATAACAAACTGCACGTTGTTTTAGGACAGTATTATTGAACACTAACATATATACAATGTTCTAGGGGACCCCTGATGCACACTTTTGTGGACAAGGTTGCTTCCAATATTGCTAGTGGACAGATTTCGGTGGAAGAGCAAAGAGTGGCCAGGTTTGAACTGAAGAGAAATCTTACAGTAGGCTAATATGCTTTCTAAAGACCTTTTACTTCTGCTGCATGGCACTTCCTTGCCCTAAATCTGCTTGATTCCTCAGCCTGTTGAATAGACCAAAGTGGATGCAACAGAGGACATTTCAAACACAAAATGGTGAGGAAACACATCAAGATGTCAGCAGAGTCAGAGATGTGTTCAAGCTGTTAGAAGGCTTGCTGTTTTTAGTGGGCTTTACTGTGGACCGATATGTATTCTCTCTAAATAAGTGTTATAATTCCTAGCCCCTGTATCTGTGGATAGTAGTCCCTGGGGGCATGGGGGGAGGGCATATAGTTATGTGCTCAACTACCAGCTGAAAGGTTGGCAATTTTGAACTCACCTCAGAAGACAGGCCTGGTGATCTGCTTCTGAAAGGCCACAGCCTTGAAAACCCTACACAGCAGTTCTACTTTGCACATGTGGGGTCACCATGAGTGGGAACTGAACAAAAACAACATTCCTATGGATGTAATCCCCTTTGGGAATAGGGGTTTCTTTGTTATGTTAATAAGACCATTTCTGTGTAGGGTATATTTTCAGCCAATCACTTTTGAGATATAAAAAGAGTAGACAGGGAACAAAAAAGCACTGGAAGCAGAGATGGGGAAGACAGATTCCATTACACATGAAGATCATAGGGAACCAAAGAACAGAAGTTGAAGAGAGACAAGGACTGTTCCCCAGAGATGACAAAGAGAGAAAGCCTTCAGTGCCCTAGACCTGGTACCCTGAATTCAGACTTCTAGCCTCCTAACTGTGAGAAAATAAACTTCTGTTGGTTAAAGCCACTGAGTTGTGGTATTTCTTTTATAGAAGACCTAACAATTTTAGGTGATAATAGATGTGCTGAATGAAAGAAAATATTATCTGGAGCTACTAAATTTCAAAGCATGGTAGCACAATGGTTAAGTCCTTAGCTGCTAACTGAAAGGACAGCAGTCCTAACCACCCAGCAGCTTTGTAGGATTAAAGACTTGGTGATCTGCTTCCATAAAGATTGTTGTTGCTGTGTTAGGTGCCATTGAGTCGACTCTGACTCACAGTGACTACATGTACAACAGAATGAAACACTGCCTGGTCCTGCACCATCCTCACAATCCTTGCTATGCTTGAGCCCATCATTGCAGCCACTGTGTCAATCTGTATTGTTAAGGGTCTTCCTCTTTTTCTCTGACCCTCCACACTTTACCAGGCATGTTATCCTTCTTCAGGGACTGGTCCCTTCTGACCACATGACCAAAGTAGGTGAGACAAAGTCTGGCCATTCTTGCTTCTAAGGAGCATTCCGGTTGCACTTCTTTCAGGATAGATTTGTTTGGTCTTCTGGGAGTCCATGGTATTTTCAGTATTCTTAAAATGCTCTGAGCAGTTCTACTCTGTCATATAGGGTCTGTATGAGTCAGAATCAACTTGACAACATACAACACAGCAAGAAGATTCTTCATAACTCGATAAGTACTTTATTGTTTGGAAAGTTGAAGATCAAGGTCTAGAAATAAGCAGACTTCTAACTTGGTGACAAATTATGCAATCTCTGTAGTGCACTTACAGACTTATGCTCCAATGGAAAGAGAAAAGATTTGGGGTCCATCATGTATTTATTTCATGAATTCAAGCACATCATTTTACTTTATATAGCTAGACCCTGGTTTCTTCATTTTTTGGGGAAAAAAAAGTGAAGAGAATCTCATCTCATCTCCAAAGTCCTAAGCACTAAATGAGAGTTCTTCCCAATATTTTTTCTAATACCATGGAACACATAGGAAATGATGAATGAAAATATTTTTCTATTGCACCACGTAAATAAATAATGCTGCTTGCAACCAGAGGCAGCCAGGGCTCTGGCTACTCCAGGCCAAATCCTGCTGCATCATGGGCTGAGAAGACTGATATCATACTTGTAACTCATTCAGGACACCTGGGAAGCTGTGAAAAAATATGTTGAAAGCCCTGATGACAGTATTTGACACATTATAGATGCTCAACAAATAGTTGTGCAAACTAAATGCAATTAAGGGCCTGGAAAAATCCATGATTAGAGAAAAAAAGAAGTAATTTCAAGTAAAATCCCACAAGGTTCTAGATGAGCTCAAGTGGTTATATATATATGTTGTTGTTATGTGCCGTCGAGTTGGCCCCGACTCATAGCGACCTCTTTCTCTCTTTCTGGTTATATACAACCTAACCAAACCCACTGCCATTAAGTTAATTCCAACTCATAGTGACCCCCATTGGTTTTCCAAGGCTGTAAATATTTATGCAAAAAGATTGTCTCATCTTCCTCCTACAGAGTAGTTGGTGGGTTTGAACCACTGAACTTCTGGTTAGCAGCCAAATGCTTTACACACTATGCTACATATATATATATATATATATATATATATATTTCTGAAAGAGTCGAAGTTTTGAAAGAAAATAAGAAAAGAAATTCATAGTGGGAAGGAAAAATTACTGAACCCATTTTCATGCTGGAAAGAGGAGTCCAAAATATACAGAATCACCAGGATCCCCACAGTTAACCACAAAACCCACTGCCATTGAGTTGATTCCAACTCATAGAGACCCTACAGGACATGTTAGAACTGCCCCATAGGATTTCCAAGGCTGCACATTTTTATGGAACAGACTGACACATCTTTCTCTCATGGAGCAGCTGTTAGGTTTGAACCACTGATCTTTTGGTTAGCAGTTGAGCACTGCACCACCAAGTTCCTAAATGAAACATAGTGTCACATAATTTCTAGTGATCACAAACTTTGAAAATTAAGAAAAGTATCTCATCTTTTAGTTTAGTTTCTGAAATGCCAATGATATCAATTCTTCACCTTATTCACCTATAATTTATTCATTTATTAATTCTCCAGACATTTATTGAGAGAGCCTATTAAATGTCTCATATTATATACTTGCAACACATATCTAGCTCAATTATTACAGTTGCTTTAGGATTTATGGCAGGGTTGCCCAGGTGGTTCTTGAAAAGAAAAAAATCAACAGCCTGATCATACTGGCTCCTCACTAGCAATGAAGACCCTGATAACATCTCTTCTCACCTTTTTTTGTGGTTCTGGTATAATAAGTCTATATTTACTTTTTATATTTCACCTTAATTAACAATTTCATGAGTGGAAACATGAGATTTGAGTAAACCAAGATATTCAAAAATAATTTTTCCATAGTAAGGTCTTCCTCATATCTTTCTTGACACAGAGACAATATTTACACATATTCCTTCTTGTTCTAGATATGCAGAACACTGACCATTACTTATTTTACAGTGATTTTTGAAAATGAGTGAGTGAAAGCATGTGAGGTTCTAAGAAGTGAATTAAATAAACAGAGTATACTAGTACCAACAGAGTCAGCACGTCTACTCCTTTCTTGGTGAGGACAGTATACGTACAATAGAAAGACTGGTCCTAAAGATTTATTACTAGACCTTCTTTAGGGAGTCCCTGGTTAGGACAGATAGCTAATACTCTCTGCTGCTAACCAAAGGGTTGGTGGTTTGAGTCCACCTAAAGGCACCTTGGAAGAAAGACCTGGCAATCTACTTCTGAAAAATCAACTCTTCCAAAACTCTGTGGAACACAGTTCTACTCTGACATGAATGGGGTAGTAGTCACGAGTCAGAACTGACTCAACAGCAGATGATTTGGTCCTTCTATTACATTGAAGAGTGTAAGATAAATAGATGTCTACAGCCTGATTCAATTATTTACATAGCTCTTTCAGAAAATAGTTTACACTGTAGACTAAAGACTTAGAAAATGCAGAAGGATAAATGATACATAAATGGGTAAGATATAAACCTCTCTCCTCACCATGTATTCCACGTTCAAGGTTATGGGATTAATAATAGGAATTGCTACTTTCTAAGAGTGACTGGCTTTGAGGTTTTTAGGAGAATTTTAAATGTATTAACTTTTGATGTTGGTTATTATTAAAATATGACAATCGGGCATTATTTCATAAACAAAATTATGGTCAATCTTTTTAAAAGGCCTTCCTAATCACTCTTTTGATTTTTATAGGTACAGTTAGTTTTCTCCATAAAGTTATTCCATCTTCCAAAGCTTCTCACTCTGCACAAATGACAGATTGGCATGTACAAATTGGTGCCGGAAAAGAAGTAACCACTCTGGTCACATAAGTGGGGATATTACAGCCTTTAAACACTGGAGGCCGTAGATAACCAGAAACATGGACAGATAGCTTAAAATTATCCCTTTTTATGTCTGCTCATTGTTTCTATATGGAAAATCACATTTCTCTGAGAGTATATGTGTAAATGTGCATCTGCTAGTGTTTTGGCAACTCTAAGTTACCTAAATTAGTTTTGATCAACACTGTCGGAATGTAAACCTACCAACGTAATAAAAGCAAGTTTAAAAAAACACAAACAAACCTTACAGTACATTGTGTGCTCTGCTGTTCCAAGCCTCGGCTTCAAGACAAAAGGAGAGTGAGACTTTGTCATTCTCTAGCTGTTAATAATCAAGAGAAGATCTGCCAGACAAGCTCTTCGAGGGCTCTGTCTGTCTGGACCAGGTATATACTGCAATACACAAAGGGCTTTGCAGGGGGAGAAAAATGAGTGTTCATGGACAATGATGCAGCTTTCTTAATTAAGATTTTCATTACTGATACATACATTAAGTTCCGCAACTGCAAGAGCCAAAGCACTGTCATGTGCAGGTAGATGTCCCTGATTCCATCTTCAGGCAGTAAAGCTAAAACATATTAAATGTGCACCCAGCAATTGTTGTGGGAGCCTGGAGAGCTCCAGAAATATTTCTGCTGGAATGTGGAGAGGCCCCATTAAAAGCAGATTTGTAATGCAACTAATAGGCAGGAGAAAAGCACAGACCAATAGACTGTGTGTTTGTGTACATGTGTGCATGTGCATCTGTGTATGGGAATTCTCTGAGGTCCTGGACCACCGAACATAGGTGGCTAATCTAACAATCATCCTTATAGAATAATATAAATAGTTATAAATAGCCCTTAAAAGGAACTTTGGTATATAAGTTTTCCAAAGTCTATTATTAAGAAAGGAAGTAAAGGACTGATTTGGGGTAGGTTTTGGAAAATAGTCCAGATCCACGCTCACAGCAGGCTCTGATTTGGCCCCTCCTGGTTTGCTCAGTCTATCTGCCCTGAGTCCCAGGCTAGTCCACAAGTCAGTGTGGTCTGCCAAGGGGTGTCCTGTTCCTATGAAATAATATGACTGGTGTGGAGAAAAATCTTTATTCTTAGATTAACTTATTTTTACAATAAGAATTTTACTTAGAGATAAGAGAAAACGAAGGGTTTTAATGGATGACTATATCTAGGCTTCATGGTTTTGATCCCACCTTAACCTAAGCCAAGGAGCTCTGGTTCAAGTGCCTAAGGCATTTGATTCCTAACCAGAAGGTTGGCAGTTAAAATCCACCAGCTGTTCTGTGGAAGGAAGATAGGGCAACCTACTTCTGTAAATATTTATGGCCTTGGAAACCCAATGGGAGTCTCTATCAGTCAGAATTTACTTGATGGCAGTGGGTTTGGCTTGGGTTTTTTTTTTTTTTAACTTAAGCCTAATTCATTTTAGGGTGGCTAATACGGTTAGGGTGCATGCAGGTTTAGGTTGTTTTTCTGGCTTCTATCTATGCCTCTTCCTGCTTCAAAGTCTGCATCCATTCAGAAGGCTGCCCAGAAAGTCCTATGTCCTTTCCAAAGAACACCTCCATCTCTTGGTCATTTGTAGAGCAGAGATGAGTAACAGATGCTGAACTCAATGAGAGATCATTTTATCACAATTGTCAACAATAATATTCATTTCCCATTATGTAAAATTATTTATCTGACACTAAATCCAATCTCTCATTTTCTAAGAAGGAATAAACTTGTATCCAATGCCATTGTGGCTCGAAAGACGTTTTTCAAAGTGGTTTAGTTGTGGTTCTTTGTTGATTGGAAGGAAAAAAAATCTCTAAATAATAGTGGCCAGAAAGATTTCTCTTGGATTCCTGTGCCAAGACCTAGATTTCTGAAGACATTTTCTTAGTGTTAGCCTCCATTTCTGAAACTGTTTCCCTGACGTATCAGATGTGGGATGAGTGGCAAATACACAGCCTACTGCTTTCCTTTATGCTTGGGTTAAGTGAGTAATGATTAGTGGTGACTAGAAGACTAAGAAATTGGTTCTTTATACATAGATGGATAGATATTGTAAAGGTACCTTGAACTCAATGAAAGATCATTTTTATCACAATGGTCAACAATATACATTCATTTATAATATACAACAGATACTTCATACATTTTTCCAGTTAACATACTGAGAAAGCTAAACAGTGTTAACCTGTTCTCCCTGTCCTTTCTGTTCTTCAGAGGAATCTATTGCTGAAGAATAAAAGTAGTGAACATTGTTCAAGCAGTGTGATAATGCATAAAAGTGGGGGAAACAAATCCAGAGAAATTACTCAACTAGATACTTGCTATTACTTCTTTTATGCATCCTCAACTAAATTTCAAACTAAAGGATATCATAGAATGGTTTAGGTCTAACTTTTACTTAAATTCTGTCAGGAGACACCTGCTTCTCTCACCCAAGATATAGGGTTAATTTTAAATTGGAGGTGATAATTATTCTTCATGTATCAAAAAGCCTAGAAACTTACAGGGAGGAACTAAAGGTGAAACTCATTTTAGCCTACCAAAGTGTGAGAGGTAAGGTGGCCTGCTCTAAATAAATATCTGGAAATAGTTCTCAGGGTAAGGGTTGCTATGCCTGATTTGTATTCAATAACTCCACATTAGAAGAAATGATGAATAACACAGACACTACAGGAACATAGTAGAGGAATCTAATGAAAGAAAGAAAGAAAAAAAAAAACTCTTAATTTTATTACTGCTAAGACCTGTTGTGGAATCAGAATTGGAGGAAGACTCATTAACAGCCTGCGATACGCAGATGATACAACTTTGCTTGCTGAAAGTGAGGATGACTTGAAGCACTCACTGATGAAGATTAAAGACTTCAGTCTGCAGTATGGATTACATCTCCATATAAAGAAAATAAAAATCCTTGCAACTGGTCCAATAAACAGCTTCATGGTGGATGGAGAAAAGATTGAAGTTGTTAAGGATTACACATTACTTGGTTCTACAATCAACACCAATGGAAACAGCAGTCAAGAAGACAGCAGATGACATATTGTACTGGGCAAATCTGCTGCAAAAGACCTCTTTGAAGTGACAAGAGTAAAGATGTCTCCTTGAAGACTAAGGTGTACCTAACCCAAGCCATGGTATTTTCAATCTTCTCTTATGCATGTGAGAGCTGGACAATGAATAAGGAAAACTGAAGAAGAGTGGATGCTTTTGAGTTGTGGTCCTGGAAAAGAATGCTAAGGAAACCATAGTCTGCTAAAAAGACTAACAAATCTGTCCTGGAAGAAGTGTAGCCTCAATGTTCCTTGGAAGCGAGAATGGTCATACTTCATCTCACCTACTTTGGTCATGTTGTCAGAAGAAACCATTCCTTGGAGAAGGATATCATGCCTGGTAAAGTGGAGAGTCAAAGAATGGGGAGACCCCCAGTGAGATGGATTGACACAGTGGCTGCAACAATGGGCTTAGGTAGAGTAAGGATTGTGAGGCTGGCATAAGACCAGGCAGTGTTTCGTTCTGCTGTGCATAGGGTCGCTATGTATGAGTCAGAGATGACTTGATGACATCTAACAACAATAACAAGATCTCTTGTACAAGATGGTTCTTCAGGTGCCCCGGTACAATGATTCTTTGAATAAGTAGGTAGTACACTTGTATATAAGGAGTCCTGGTGGCACAGTGGTTAAATGCTAGGCTGTTAACCAAAAGGTTGGTGGTTTGACCTACCATGGCTCCATATGAAATAGATGTGGCAATCTATTTTTGCAAAGATTTACAGCCTTGGAATCTGTATGTGGCAGTTCTATTCTGTCCAATAGAATTGCTATGAGTTGGAATTGACTTGATGTCATGCAACAACAACCGCATGTGTCTATAAGAGCCCTGGTGGCACAATGATTGAGCACTTGGCTGCAACTGAAACATTGGCAATTTGAACTCACCCAGAAGCTTCGCAAGAGAAGCTTATTGCTTCTCTCATTCTCTTATTGCATTCTCTCATATGCTCATTGCTCCCATAAAGATTACAGTCTAGAAAACCCTATGAGGTAGTTCTACTCTATTGCATGGGGTCACTATGAGTCAGAATTGACCAAATGTCACTTTATGACAACAACAACATGTATTCAGCACACATATGTACACATCAACCATCCCTCCCCAGCCTTAAAGGAGCAACTATGATTAGGGAAAAAGAAGAGTGAGTAAGAATATGACAAATCCTCATAATGTTAATAACATTCAACATTAATCATAATTACCATGTCCTTGTTTGGCCTCTGAGTATAAGCTATGTAACAGAGGCAAGTGTATAATATGTGAAGTTTTCTAAGAGCATCATTAAGAGAGTGAGACATTCAGTGCTCTGAGCACCGGGTACACTGAATGGGCTGCGAAGTCTTTAACAACGCCACTGGCAATAGTAAAGCCTGGTTCATAAGCACATCCTCACACCTCATGCAGCATCTGACTGCTCAGGTAGAGAACAACAAGCCATTTACTAGGCCTGATTCCTACCATTCTCCTTAGCTTGCAGTTGCCCTTCCACACATCTTTAACATGATTTGCTTCTCGTCTGCTTCCTTTCTGGACACTGTCCAAAGACTTAAGGCAACATGACTTTCATGTACATGATTTTCCACCAAAGAGAGGGAAAGAATGCTCCAGAGCACAGGCTATCCCTCCTCATCTGCAAATGAACTTGTGCTGAAGGAATGTTCCAATTTCCACTCAGACAGGACAGCTTTGTGCAATAGCTCTTGCTCCTCTGAAAGGCTTGGGAACTCACTCTGAGAACCCAGATACTCCCTATCCTAAAACACAGGGAAGACATTCTGCCACAGTTTTTATCATAGAGGGTGGGGCTGATGCTATCAGTGTGGCATTTCTGTTTTTCTAGTATCTTTCACTTTCCCTTAAGTTGCCAAAAAAGAGAGAGAGGGAAAGGTGGAGGGCATTAATGACATGGCTTCTAGTACTTTATTTATGAGAAATAAATCCAGAAATCTCTAGTTACATTTGGTAGAAGAATAAAGTCAATTCTGTTCTGGAGATGTGGACCAGGCAACGTTGCCAGCTGATGCTGGTATCTGACAGAAGGAGTTCTGGTGGCATATTGGTTAAAGCATATGGCTGCTAACCAAAAGGTCAGGGGTTCAGACTCACCAACTGCTCCATGTGAGAAAGATGAGGCAGTCTGCTTCCACAAACATTTACAACCTTCAAAACCCTATGGGGCAGTTTTACCCTGTCCTGTAGGGTCACTATGAGTTGGAATTTACATGATGACAAGGTTTGGTTTTTTGGGTTTGGTGTCTGACAGCAGAGCTCAGATGATCATTTTTATATTCATTGCTGTTGTTATGTGCTGTCGAGTCGGACCCGACTCATAGTGACCCCTCCTTGGGTTTCTGAGGCAGTATCACTACGGAAGTAGATTGCCCCATCTTCCTTCTGAGGAGTGGCTGGTGGGTTTGAACTGACAGACTTCTGGTTACAAGTCAAGTGTCTTAGGTACTACGCTCCAGAGTGAACAATTAGCCTACTCCTTTTGGGGATGGTGATGCCAAATAAACATAAATATATGTAACCAGGTGTAGTACTAAAGCCCACAGCCAGAAACTCTGCAGGGGGCCTGATTGGTATTTTGGTCCTCACAACATTCCCAGAGATAGCAGTGAGGGTGGGTGTTGGTATCAGAGCATAAGAAAATGGAAAGCACTTGAGGTGACCTTGAAGGACTTAAGGGAGCACTGCCTTTACAATAATGAATGAGACTAAACACTTGTTAACATGATGACTGTTCATTTCTCCTTTTTGTGGGCATGGAAATTTTTATTGTATTATTCATCTTTTCATGTTTAATTTTTAGCCACTTAAACAATATTAGGGATATATCACAAATACTTTGCCCATTTTTTAAAAAAATATTTTCTGCCACAGAGATTTTAAATTTTCATGGAATTAATTTAATATCTATCTATCTATCTATATCTATATCTATATCTATATCTATAGGTGCTCTGGTAGCATAGTGCCTAAGGCACTTGACTGCTCACCAGAAGGCTGGCGGTTCAAACCCACCAGCCACTCCTCAGAATGAAGGTTGGGCAATCCTACTTCCGTAGTGATACTGCCTCGGAAACCTAAGAGGGGTCGCTACGAGCCGGGGCTGACTCGACGGCAAACAACAACAACATCTATATCTATGTCTATGTCTATATCTATATCTATATCTATATCTATATAGCTCTGGTGGCATAGTGCCTAAGGCTGTGAACCAGAAGCCTGGTGATTCAAACCCACCAGCCACTCCTTAGAAGGAAGGTTGGGCAATCTACTTCCATAGAGATACTGCCTCAGAAACCCAAGAAGGGGTCACTATGAGTAGGGATTGACTCGAAGGCAGTGAGTTTGGTTTTTGGTATATATATGTACACATACAATGCTTTCAGGCTTTCATTTCATCCTTGGAAAAAGCATCTCATAGTCCCAAATTTGACAATATTTAGCAAAGATCATAACAATTGATGGAATTAGTGAGGATGCTGAGAAATGGGCTGTTTCTTATTTGGTAGAGGTGTAAATAAATATAACTTTATTGGAGGATAGTTTAGTAATATGTAAAAATTTTACTTAGGCACTTCCACTACCAGGAGTGTATCCTAAGGAGATAGTCAGGCAACTGCATTAGAAAATGCATATGTGTATGTATGTTTGTCTAAAAAAGGCAATTAGTGTAGCCTTCCTTACTTAGAAAAATTCCAAATATCATCAATAAGATGATTCTTTCAATAAATTATGGTGTATTCATATACTAAAGTATGGCATAGCTATCGATAAGATAATGAAGGTCTATATTAACTTTAAAGAAAGGCTATTACAATGTTGAATGAAAGAGCAGATTACAAAACAGCAAGTACTTTTTCCTCTCATTTTGCAAAAAGAAAGACAAAGAAACAGAATACAAAGAGATATACAGAAATGTGTGGGAACATGTTTTTCAAAACGTTAATATGGATTATCTCTGGGTGGAGGAATTTTGAGTGAATTTTATTTTCTTCTTTAAACATCATCATTGTAACAAATTAAAATTAAACATACATTTTTTAGAATTAAAAATCAGAACTTTCACTTTGGGGGGAAAAAGAAAGAGCTTAAATAAACCCTGCCACACACTGCTTAAAAATTCCAATAGGCTTTTCATAGTCATTAGCAATTAGTAACTCTCTTAGTAGGGTGATCTCACTGCCTGATCAATTTCTTGATGGGTGACATCAATGGCCGCCTCAAGTTTCTTTCCTTCAAGTTGGATGATTTCATGTGATGCATTGCTGTTTTTCTCTTAAAGGACTTTAAAACATAGAAGCTCAAATACTGGAAATATTCTATGTCAAGGTCATGGTTAAGTAAATTGTGGAATTTTTATATGATAGAATATTATTCAGATATTACTATGATGTTTTTAAAGAGTTTAAAAATTACATCAGGAAGTACTTGTTATATAGTATTGCATTAAAAAATAGGATACAGTTCTATACCTACAATGAATATTCAACTATGTTAAAATCCAGAGAAGAGATAAGAAAGCGGTCTGAAAAACTGTTCATAGTTGCCTCCTATATAGTGCCATTCTGAATGTTTCCCCTTACTCTATGTTTTCTTAATATTTATAATAAGTGTGAATTATAGAATCATGACAGAACTAAAAATAAATAAAAAAAATACAGCTGCTCAACAGCTGCCAAATTTTACCCCAGATGTATCTATAATTCAGTTCTGAGTCAAGTGACCCTAATTTCATTTCCTAAAGTGAATCTAGCAGAATGGAATGCGTTCAATAAAGGAAAGCCATCATTGCCACCACCTCTTTCTAAACCACCATTTTATAATGCTTTGAGTAAATCTGAGCAAAGGCTCCTCCTTCTACTGGAAATTAGGAACTTCCACTGCCTACAGGTCCTCTTCCCAGGGCTGCCAGCCACTACAATTTAGTTGATAGTCCTCTGGTCTGTCCATGTCTTGAGGCTGTTTTTGAAGGTTGATGGGTAGACCACTATTAGAAACGGAAGTTCATCTACTATTCATTTCAAATGGGAGTTTCCTTAAATAACAATGATGAGCTGCATAAGGTCTTCTGTAGCTAATCAGCACCCTTTCCATTTCTTTCTCTCCCTCTCTTCCTCCTTTTCTCCCTTCTCTCATTTCTCTCTTTCTTAGACTTCCCTACTTTTTTTCTCTCTACTCTTCTTTTAAACAAATAGCCTTTCTGTATAGTTAACCCCCAAATCTTAGTATGTAGAGAACATTCACACTGCACGAATACTACACATCAAGGAAATGATCTCATTGTTCCTCAATGACCACATTTTAGCAAAATAATGAGAGAAATCAAAGTTGTCACTTATACATGTATGAGAACATATTAGAGACTTGGTAATAAGGCAGAAAGTAGACATTCTTTGAGAAAGCAAGAAAATCAGTAGATGAACCTAGGTTGAGGGGAAGAAAGGCACAAAGGAAGAAAAAAAAAATGATGTGGGTCTCTTAGTGTCTTTTGGCAAAGGTTTCCTAATCACTTTCTCATGACCTTTTGGACCATACAGAAGCTGTCAAACTTCCCTAAACTGTGAGTTATTTGAAGGCAGGAAAGGTTCCTTATTCACCCCTGTATCCTCAGGACCAAACACAGTGTCTGGTGCAATGCAGGTACTCAACAGCTGTTGATAAATTGAACGAAGCCCATTTCATTGCCCATATACACTGGTCTCAGTTAGAAGCCTAATGCCTTTTCATGCATACTGGTTGAAATCCATCTTAATTTGAACTCAAATACACATTTTTTTTTTTTTTTTTTTTGAGCTTCCACCTTGGTCACTGAACTACTGGAGAAAATCACCCAATGGTAGACGGGTATCAACACAAACACATCAACTCCTCTGGGGCTTCAACACTGCCAGGGAGAATTCAATTATCCTTATCTGGCCAACTTACTGTCCATTTTCCCCAAGATCTATTTCAAACGTTTATTTTCCTCAATTATCTTCCCCACTTTTTATTAGCAGGAACTTGCCCACCAGCAGCCATCATTTGGGAAATCTCT
Source organism: Orycteropus afer afer (assembly GCF_000298275.1). NCBI lineage: Eukaryota > Metazoa > Chordata > Mammalia > Tubulidentata > Orycteropodidae > Orycteropus > Orycteropus afer. The sequence continues at coordinate 931,070 of NW_006921782.1, forward strand.
CAAACTCTTACTATCAAACCTACACATGGACTGGCACCTGCCCTATCCTTTCATTTCTTTTTTCTTATAATAATATATGAGATGTATGTCCTTCCATCCCTCCACTTATGCTCAGGATTCCATCCATCTAGCAATCTTATTAGCAATCTTACACAAGCAATCATCCCATGCTGTTTTCTTCCCTATATATTGAATATCTCCCTTTACTGTATTCTTCATATAAGCACATACACACTGAAATGTCTCCAACTTTTTCAAAGCTGCTTTTCACCTCATTTCCTCTCTTAAGCTATATGATACTAGCTCTTTCTCTTTTCCTTTAGAGTAGAACTTCTAAGAGTTTTTCACATTTGCTACTTCTATTTCTCTATCTCTTACTCTCACTCTCTCCTTATCCCATCACCACGTCAACAAAACAGCTTTTGCTGAGGTCACTAATACATTCCAAATTAATATAATAAATGCATATATTTTCAGACCAACTTTACTTGACCTCTCAGAAGCATTTCACACCAGTGACCACTCTCTTTAGTTTGAAATACTCTTCTTTGGCTTTGGTGCCACTGTTTTCTGATTTTGTTACTAACACTTTGGATGCTCCTTCTGAGGATACTTTACATCCTCATTTTTCTCTACCAGCTGATTAAATATTAAGAGTTCTTCAAGACTTAGTATGGGCCTTCTTCTCAATATAACCCTGTCCCTAGACAATATCATCCATGCCAACAGCTTCATTTGCCACTACATGTTGATGACACTGAATTGCTATCTCCAGTCTTCACTTTACTTCTGAATTCCAGTTGTATATATTCAATTTCCTATTCAATTTGTCCACTAATATTTATCAAAAGTACTTCACATGCAATATCTTAAAAATAGAACTTACTATCTTCCCTCTACCCCAGTCCTCCATTGGTGTCCCATATAACAGTGTATAGCACCATCCTTCACATAGTCTTATAAGAATAAAACTACAGCCTTAGTTGTACATTTCTCTTTCATTCCCACATCTAATCCATAAGCAAGCATGTATTTTACTTCTGAATTATTTCTCAGTTCCATTTATTTTTCCTCCATTCCCAGTGTTATCACCCTAGGCTATTTCTTGTTTGCTCTATGACAATATCCTCCTTACTGATTTCCGCATACTCACTTTTGCTCCTTGCAAACCATTGTCCGCGATGGAGCTCGCTTCAACATTTTTTTTATACTTTGTATTTGAGATTAACATGCAGTTGTAAGAAATATTTCAGAGAAATTTGGTTAAACGTCACCTAATTTCACCTAATCATAACATCTTGCATGACTGTAGTATAATATCATAATCAAGAAACTGACATTGATTCTCCTTATCCATTTTATTCAGATTTCACCAGAAGCACTTGTGTTTGTATATATATTTAGTTCTATGCAATTTTATCACATGTTTACATTGATATGACTACAACCACAGTCAAGATACAGAACAGTTCTATCACAATGATCCCTGCTGCTACCCTTTTATAGCCACAGTCACCTTCCTCCCTCTCTCCTCTCTAACCTTTGGCTACCACTATCTGTTCTCTATCACTATAATTTTCTCATTGGAAGAATACTATATAAATGGAATCATACAGTATGCAATTTTGAGATTGTTTTTTCACTTGACATAGTTCCCTTGTGATCCAACTAAGTTGTGAATACTAATAGTTTCTTTTTATTGCTGAGCTGCATTTCATGGTAGAGATGTACCACAGTTTGTGTAGCAACTCACCACTGAAGGTCCTTTAGGTTGCATTCAGATTTTGGCTATGATGTAAAGTTGCTATGAACATTTCATCTCTCACAGATTTTTGTGTAGATATATTTCCATCTTTCTGGGACAAATGCCCAAGAGTACTCTTGTGTTTACTGAAATCTGGTCAAGGCTTCTTCAAGGCAGATATTCCTAGATTCAAGTTCTATCACTACTTCTTACTAGATGTTCTCCGAAAATTACTCAAATACTCAGCAGCTACATGAGTCAGAAAAGCCTTCAGTTCTAGTGGGTCTAGAACAGGAGGCAAAGCTGAAGCCCAAAGTCAATGGACCTTCACCTAGTCCCTGGAGCCAGCACTTTGAACTAGGACTTCTAGCCTCCTAAAGTGGAAGAGAATAAATCCCTGTTTGTTAAAGCCACATACTTGTGGTATGTCTGATATAGCAGCACTAGTTAACCAAGACATTGGGTTGAAGAACGTAGCTTAGTATGAGAGAGGAAATAGACTTGCTAACTCCCTTCCCTTCAATCCAGATTTTCCAAGAGCCCTCCAAAGGGAAGATTTGGATGCATAAGGGCACCACTTCTCCAGGTCACTAACTCACACTTGTCTAAGTGGAAAAGGAAGGAGAATGGGGCTAAACTCCTTGCACTTACAAATATAGATAGATCAGTTCCACGCAATTGAGAAACATAGACCAAAAGCTGTCTTACTCACAAGATGACACACTCTACCTTCGTGAGGAAGCTTAAGGAGTGAGGCAGGAGGCAAGAAATGTTTAGGAAACTTTTTTTCTGTAAACTAGGAGTGGAGAAGAAGCATGCCTATCAGCATTAAGATCCTCAAGGTGGAAAATGACAGAAGAAAATACTGCGTGAAATGAAAATAAGAACCAAAGCCAAGAGGCCAAACAAGTCTCTCATCTGTCTAAAGGCATGCACTTGGAGTTGAAATGAACAGTCATAGAATTAACCAAGGTTTAAAATGAGGTACCTTTTAGGAGTCTCAAAATTACCAGAATCAAAACCTGGGGCAATAAATGAAGATACAATGGACTAAAACCTATTTGGAAAGAAACGATTCAAAAACTCCTCTCATCAAACTAATAACAATAAATAAATTTATTGAGTGCTTGCTATAGGGTCACTATGAGTGGGAATCAACTCAATGGCAGTGAGGGCTGTGCTTTATGAACTGGCCAAAATACTTTTAATAGCTAACTGATGTAACCTTAAGAACTACCATATTAACTTGTTGTTGTTATTATGTGCCGTCAAGTCTGACCTGACTCATAGCGACCCCTCCTTGGGTTTCCGAGGTGGTATCACTACGGAAGTTGACTGCCCAACCTTCCTTCCAAGACCTACTAGAACTGAAGGCTTTTTTCCACTCATGCAGCTGCTGGCTGCTTAGGCTGATGAGCCCAAGATCAATAAGTAAAATGACACAATTCCAAGACTATCAAGCAACAGGGCAGGCCACTAGTTCAAGTCCAGAAACAGCCCAAGATTGGCAGACAACACAGCAGGCCACTGATAACTCAGCCAAATGTAGGATCCAGATGTGCCAAGAAACTAGAGACCTTTCTCAAAGAATCTCCTTATATACTGAAAGCAGGCCACATCCTGAAGGCAACTAATTAGCTGCTCACAACAGATTCCACCATGAATTTGATTACACCACATTCAGTCTCATCATGAGGAATAACAGCATCCAGCTGCCCAACCATTCAAAACCACAGCCCAGCCAAGATGACACACAACCTTAACTAACACAACCCAACTTCTATCAAAATTTTCATTCCTCAGTTTTCAGTTCTTTATTTTATTTTCCAATAGTTTGAGAATCTGGATAGGAAATAGGGGTGTTACTTATTGGACCTCCTCAGAAATCCCAGCACTTCAATTTATGCTTTTGCTAAGAATATCATTCTTTTATCCATCCAGGAGCTCTGGTGGTGTAGTGAGTAAGGCATTTGGATGCTAACCAGAAGGTTGGTCATTCAAACCCACCAGCTGCTCTGCAGAAGGAAGATGGAACAATATATTTCTGTAAAGATGTACAGCCTCAGAAACTCAACATGGGTCCCTGTGAGTCAAAATCGACTAGATGGCAGTGAGTTTTGTTTTGTTTTTTTATCCATCATCCATCCATTTTTCAAGACCCAGATGAATCACATTTATATTAAGCATTCATTCTCCCAAGGTCCTCTGTCCTGAATGAACCTCCTACAGAACTTACTCAACTGTAACATTCCTTTTGACACTTAGCCATCTATTGTCATATACGCACACAAAACACTCAACAGCATACCTTCCATTTCTAACTCAATTTTAAGAGCAAGCAAGACAATGTACTGTATCTTTTAACTTCCCACAGAGCATAGTGCTTTGTATAAAGTAAGTGCTTAATGAAATCTTATGGGATGAATGTACTTGGCTGGTCTAGTAAGTGGGCTTTGATTTGAAGGCCCAAGTTATAATCGATGTGGCTTAGTGGTTGGATGATTCCTGAAGAGGATGTAGCAGCTAACAATGAAGGAAAAAGTTAAGTGGGTGTGTCCCTGAGGTGCGTATCAATACAAGTCTGGAGATATATATAGTGGAGCTTGAGCTATCTTGTGCAGCAGTTTCATTTTAGTTAATGCACTCTGCCATCTTCCCTTAAGTATATGCATCTCATGGTCCAATAGGTTGAATGACTAAAAGAAAGGCAAGCAGAGGGACGTCTAGGGAGGTAATATTCCTTGCTGTGGTAATGTTGCTGTGTGAAGTGTTTTGATTTTCTGAATTAGTCAAAAGACTGAAAAAAAAAACTTAGCCACTACTATTGCAGGGGGGAAAAAATTAAGGTGGAAGGGTTTTGAAAATGGTGTATGAGTAATAAAAGACAGTGAATATTTTAAAGATCACTGAATTTAATTTATTCAACCTAAATGCATAAAAGTACAGGTGGGGACATTATTTATGCAGGTATATGCAAATCACTTTATAAAATAGGCAAAGCCCTTCTGCTTTTTATAAGTTGCCAAGGTGGTTCCTGATATTTTAAAAGCTATGCACCTTTACTGTAATTTCCTAAGAGTTGGAATCCCTCTGTCGGAATCACAGTCACTGTCAAAGCAAGTTTATTTTTTTCTCTCCTCTGGGACATTTACAAGACTCTCATAACCATCATAAAAGAGTGGTTTCCACAGCGATGTGACTGGAAAAATCCCCTGGAAATTGCTGAGAAGCAAGTCACAATGTTCAAAGCAGAGAACACAGGCTTTGAAAACATGAACCCATCTGACCTCTTGAATTTAGTACAGTGAATTCCTGAGCTCTGAAACATGGGACCCGGCTGTGCATGCCATATTGGTGCTATAAGACTGGCAGTACGTTGGCCGTGCCATGGTCTATTTCAAACTCCTTCACAGTGCCCAGTGTTGCATGTTCCCAGATGACATTTGGTTGGCAGAAGCAGGGCCTCCAAAGCTGGCAGTCTGGAATGCAGCCCACTGTGTTTTGACAAACACATAATTGACCATCTGATCACCAGCCTACGTTCTACACTCAGGTCACTGGAGAGACCTGGGTTTTCAATAGGTCCCTACTCTTCGTCTTGTTCATCTTCTCAAATCTTACTCCAGAAAGCAATAAAGAGAAGTCTTAAATAAACCCACATACATCTTCCCATTTGCAAAAGAGAACATGGTACATAAGACATAAGCTGCTGAAATTTCCTTTTAAATTGTCCTGGCAGCCCAAAGTGAACAGGAGAAAAGCACACTTATGGTGAACTCTAATTCAGTGAAAAGGAATGGAGTGAATATACTGAGTTGTTTCAACACCCGGCTGTGCATAAGTTGCAACTAAGTTCAATGGCGTGGAACTTTAGCTTAGGAAAAGGCAGTAATGGGAAAATGATAGGAAACTGGGGCACTGATTGACTTTAGGGGGCATTATTAAGAAATTGTTTCACTTTTTGGTGAAAGAAGAGAAAAGCAGGACACTGGGAATATCTTCTCCTTATCTGTTTGCCCTTCCCCCATGCCCACTATAGGCAAAAAGGAGACACCTCTCCAGAGACCTGCAGGCAGTGGCCCAGATTCTGCTGCAGGACAGTGGGTCCAGGGAGCTCAGAGTGAGGTCAGATTCAAATGGAGGACTCTGGGAAAACTCCCATAAAGATGTATTTTGGTTTGAAATTTGGCCTCACGTAACACATTAGCATTTCTCCTAGAAGGCAAGGATTATGCACTGGGCCAAGATATGCTGGAATCATGCAAATTTCAGTGTCTATTTCAATACTACCAAATTGTCTCTCCTCTCCATTCCCAACCTCACTGCCCAGTTTTTCACCTTTAACCTGGTCTATTTTCATACTGTCACCAGAGAGCTCTATCTAAAACATAAGTCTGTTTAAAGCCCCCCTCAAGCCAGCAGGATCAAGTCCAAATTCCTTTGCATGGCATACACAGCCCTCCATAATCTGACTGCTGCCTATTTCCAGCCTCATTTTTTAGTGCTTGCTTCTCAACCCCCTGCTCCAGTCACAGTGAACAACTCTCAGTCCTCAGTATCTGGTTCTTGTTTGAGGTCGCTTGCTTTTGCAAAAGCTCTTGTTTGTTTTCCCCACTATGATCCCCTTTTCTTTCCCCTCCCCCTAAACCACCTGGTAAACTATGATTCATTCTTTTTCACTTGAGGACCCAGCTTGGGCACCTTTACACAATGCAAAGAGGCATTCTTTCTTTGCTCCCCTTGTAACATCTTCTATATGCCTCCATTCTCATTACATAGTATGGTCTTTATTTACTTAAACGTTTGTTTCCTCTTCCAGACTGTGAGCACCTTAACAACAGAGAGCATTTCTTATTTATTTTTGAGTCCCCAGAACCAAGCAGAGTGACCAAAAGAAAACAAAACAAAAAACCCACTGTCATTGAGTCAATTCTGACTCATAGTGACACTATAGGACAGAGAAAAAAATACCTCATAGGGTTTCCAATGCTGTAAATCTTTAGAGAAGCAGACTGTTACATATTTCTCCCAAAGAGAAGCTGGTGGGTTCAAATTGCTGACCTTTTGGTTAGCAGCCCAAGACTTTAACCACAGCGTCACCGAGCTCCTTTGCACAGTGACTAGCATGCCATAAATGTGTGTTGACTGAATAAAGATCTGTGTGTGACGATTAATCAAAACTACCTCAAGCAGTATTACTAGCTTCTATATGCATGGTAGGAGTCTATTAGCAATCTAATGAAGGAGAAGATCCCAATAGTAAAACACTGATGGTCATCACAGGTGTTGGTGATGGACTGGGGTGAAAGTAAGAATGAGGGGCAGATTCTGTGATGGAAGAATGTCTTTTTAAATAGAGAATTCCACAGAGGCAGTGGATTAGCACCCTTTTCAAAACCTAATCTTAAATACTGAACTGTCCTGTCCTGACCATGAATCTGAATCTGAACTGCAGCAAGAGGCCTAAGTTATAAGAACTGGGTATCCCAGCAGAGCAAGTCTGTGTTACCTGCTTCAGTGCAGTGTGACAGGCTATGAAGATCTCCCCTCAGATTATACTGAAGAGTACTGGGATGGAAAACTCTTAGGGGAAAGTCTGGTAGCTATTCAGGGCTTATTGAAGCCTGGGTCAAATGAACAGTGAGATGGTGGACTAAATGCAGTGCCAAGGAGAATAGGCAGGCAGAGCTCTGCACCTGTCTGGAGTGGGCAACTGAAGAACTAGAAAGAATATCAGAGTTAGAAGGACTGTGGAGCTAATATTCTGATCTGTTCCCAAGGAACATTTCCTTTTGATGGTCCCTGGAGCACCATCCTTGCAATCATCAGCTGTGTCCTGGGGCATTTGAGGACAGCAAGACTGCCAAAGGCCCTGCCACCCTGATGACATAAGGGCAGGATTTGGAATAATCCAAGGAAGCATGAATCCTGGCCCAGGAATGGGTATACAAATGGGCCATCAGCTCATTATATGTCACCCTCCTAGCTTTATCTCTGATTGAAAAAACAGAATCTCTCTAGAAGCTGCTTGACTGGTTGTTGATGTAGCATAGAATCGGTTTCACATTTTCCTGTGAGCCAGAGACAGCTTTTCAATTACTTTTTTTTCTCTCAAAGGTCTGCCCCTCGATTTCTAATCTGTGACATAGGTCTCCAGTCCCCTGTACAGCTTGTGTGTCTGAGGCTCGCCCTATAGTGCTGACGTCATAATAGCTGAGCGTGCGGGCAGGAGTGCACTGTGCTGACTCATCCCCAGTGATGTGAGGATTAATGCCTTGTCTAACACAGAGCTATTATGTGAACTGTTTTTACACAAAAGAACAGTAACAAAAATGATTTGCCAGTCAGAGGACTAGAAATATGCAGTGCTAGGTAACTGAGGAGGAGTTAGAGACATAAAGTGGTAACTAAAAGCATGCACATTGACATCCTCTAAGCCATCGACAGACTCACTCTATCAAGACGGAGAATAACCAGACTGGTCAGGGTCAGGTATGACCCACCCCTGTTGTATAATGCATTACACATAGCACCAGTCTTTGGGGACTTTAATCAATCTCCTTTCTCTGTCAAATAAATGTCACATCAGCCTTAGCATCTTTGGAGGATTCTGCTCCCCTAAATATATTTGCCACTAGCTTCTAGGAATGTTACTGGAAGCCATACACAAGCCAAAGAGCCATGATAACCCTCTTTCTGATTAAACCTCAGAAGAAATAGCTCAGAATAAGGAGGGATCAGCAGAGTAGGATATTCTCTTGCTGTGAATAAGGGACAGTGCTCACCAGAGAGGGAGAAGCAGCTGGAAGGATGCTGATGATTATTTATCACACGAGGTGAGAGTCACTACCTGTAGTACATTTTGGGTGGTGTTTCATGTGGTGGTTTTGCATATTTGGGTTGTTTCCCTCAGAAAGTCAAAATATAATTTATCCCAAACCATTCAGTGCAGCCTGGTTTGGGATTTAAAATAATGTTTTCTCTTTTATCAAGAACTGTGGTGGTACAGTGGTTAAAGCATATGGCTGCTAATCAGAAGGTCAATGGTTCAAACCCACCAGCTGCTCCACAGAAGACAGATAAGGCAGTCTGCTTCCATAAAGATTACAGCCTCAGAAACTCTATGGGGCAGTTCTACTCTGTCTCACTATGAGTTAGAATTGACTCAGTGACAGTGGGTTTGGTTTCAGTTTTCTCTTTCATCTGAAATCAAGTTCCCCCCACCCCAACGATTACCTACCTTTTCTAAAAAAGAATGTACATTTCAGAAACATACTGGCACATGTGAATCCTGGATTTCTTTTTTCTCTGTGGACTTTATAATTTTGCCCATAATTTCAGCTCATTTACTTTTCAGTCTTATACTTCTTAGTAAAAGGATATTACATATTTTATCAATAAATAAAAGCTCTGATCTACAAGCTAAAATTAAAATCTATCAAACCTCGTCATGGGTGTGTAACTGAAGAATAAATAATCACCCATTGATTGACAGTGAGCAAAAAGTCCAACTGTTGCTGATATCTGTCTGAAGAACATCAGCCATAGTTCAGAAGAGCAGTAACTTTTGCAGACAGCAGCTGAAGCTGAGTAAAATGCAGTCTTTATAAAAGTAGAGTGGCTGGGGCCTGCTAGTCTTTTCAGTCATTCTCATGGATGGCAACTGCCACTACCAGCACCACCATCAATCTCAATCACAAAGTAAGCCGGGAAACATACCAAAGAAGTGCTAGAAACCACAACAAAGTCAACCAGAAAACATGCCAGTAAAGACCCCAATTTCCCAAATCTGATAACTCTATGAAAGGCAAAAAACTACTTTTACTTACATGAAGAGAAGGGGCAGGTAACAGACTGATGGTCAAGGAACTGAAAATCAAAGAAAAAACAATCAAATTAAAGGATAAATGGAACTGGTTGATACTAAGGGACTACTGATAAAAACCCAGTTTTGCTACCTGCAGCCACAAAGGATATCTAGCCTCATAAAATTTTTCCAACAGTGTGACCCTCTGCTACAATGACACAGTACTTACCAGCACACAGAGTGCCAACATAGGAGTAATATTAGCTAGAGCTGCACTGTGCAGTACCAAAACTGCTAGCCATATTTGTCCTTAAATTTAAATTAAGATTTTATAAAAGATTAATAAAGCTCAGCTCCTAAGTCATACTAACCACATTTCAAGTGCTCAAAAGCCACATGTGGCTAGCAGCTGGCTTACTCGACAGTACACAGAACGTCTCTATCATTGCAGACATTCTATTTCTATCATTGCAGAAACTTCTATTGGACAGCAATGACTAGAATAGAAAAAGCTCTACTATGTGGTTGGTGCGTGATTAATTTCAGCCTAATGAAGATGAGTCAAATCCTAATAAGCTTTGGCCCTTTTAAGGGTAAAGTTAGCCTGGACAAGTTCAACACCCCCATATGCTGTTAACCTTCAGTATCAATGAGAACTTGGCCAGGTCGGCCTTGATACTTTGGCTTCCTTTTCTCATACTGCCTCCTCTACCACTTTTCATCAGCTAAGATTGTCCTTGTCATTGTTGTTGTTGTTGTTATGTGCCGTCGAGTCGTACCCGACTCATAGCGACCCCTCCTTGGGTTTCCGAGGCAGTATCACTACGGAAGTAGATTGCCCCATCTTCCTTCCGAGGAGTGGCTGGTGGGTTTGAACCGCCAGCCTTCTGGTTAGCAGTCAAGTGCCTTTAGCCACTATGCTACCAGAGCTCCCAAGATTGTCCTTACCATCCAAAAAAACTAAACTCACTGCCATCAAGTCCATTTGGCTCATAGTGACCCCTCATTGGGTTTCTGAGGCGGTATCTCTACGGAAGTAGACTGCTCAGTCTTCCTTCCAAGGAGTGGCTGGTGGGTTTGAACCACCAGTCTCCTGGTTAGCAGTCAAGTGCCTTAGGCAGTATGCCACCAGAGCTCACATCCTTACTAGAGTGGGTTGTTGCTGTTGTTGTTATGTGCCGTTGAGTCGGACCCGACTCATAGTGACCCCCTCCTTGGCTTTCTGAGGCAATATCACTAAGGAAGTAGATTGCCCCATCGTCCTTCCAAGGAGTGGCTGGTGGGTTTGAACCACCAGCCTTCTGGTTAGCAATCAAGTCTAAAATATTTATACACCCCCACCCCGAACACATTCCTAATGATGAAAATTTTAGGAATGAGGCCTAGAATAGTTGTTTTGGGGATACTGACCTTAACAGTTTCTTGTTTTATGTTTATTCCAATAATTCTCCTTGGCAATCTTCAGATCACAAATCAAATAAGCTCTTACAGGACTAAGGAGCTCTGGTAGTGTAGTGCCTAAGGCATTTAACTACTAACCAGAGGGTTGGCAGTTCAAACCCACCAGCCACTCTGTAGAAGGAAGACCAGGCAATCTACTTCCATAAAGATTTACCACCTCAGGAACCTGAAGGGGGTCACTATGAGTTGGAATTGACTCGATGGCAGTGAGTTTGGCTTTTCAGTTTTGTTACAGGACTGACCTACCCACCATTGTACTGGTAACTTCTCTTATAGAGGATAAAATAGAAATAATGGAAGATCCACAAGAAATTAAACCAAAGAGGGATGCTGAGTAAACAAAGTACCTTCTCCCTGCTGAACCACATAGAGGATTTAACATATGAACCCCTTGTCTATCTCACTCCATGATTTTAATCACTTCACATAAGGCTACCAGAAACATGCAAAATACCCTGTTTTAAAGGACATCAAGCAGAAGGACCTGATAATTTTTAATACAGAATAAAGTGAAGCAGGGAAACAGCAATTACAGAGATTTCACTGCCCAGAATGAAGTGAAAGAATGAACTTCCACAATGTTGCATTTTCTGGACAAATACACCATTGTAGAAGTTCTCCAAAAACATGGTCTTCCCTTTATGGCTAATGTGAAACCTTCCTATTCACACACAATTGAATAGGATGGTGTTCTCCTTCTTGGTAAAGAGAGTGAAGATGAACATGTACAGCCTGAGTCATAATGCATGGGAACACAGTAAGGCTGGGGTCTCCAATGCTTTCAAATTGTTTTATAAAATTGATGAGTGTAATAACATTTTTAAGCAAGATAATTAGATTATATATGATTCATTGGAAGTATATATGTCTGAAATATGAAAAAAAAAGACTGACTTGTCTTCAAAGACTTTACAGCTCTCTTTTCCTACATTCATCTCTACAAGCCAGTATGATGCTAGATCACTGCACCCTCTTCCCCTCTTTTTGTCTTTCTCTCTTTCCTTCCCTTCCCCTTTCCTTCCTTTTTTTTTTTTCAGCTTAATTTCCTTCCCAACTTTTTGGTGAAAAGGACAGAATATTAATAGCTATCTTCTCTGGAATACGTTCAATTATAATTTTTCTGTTACATGTTAGAAACCCAATCACTCTCAATAATATATTATGCTCTTCTTTAACCATACTTAGTATTTCTTATGCTCTTATATCTAAGCAATAACTTTTCAAAATTTCAAGAAGCATTTATACATAAATATTAATAAATCAAAATTAAAATTTTTATGTTATCATAAGAGATCAATGTAAATTGTGCCCAGATTGACTAATATATCCAAGGTCTGGAATGAAAACTATCCTTTCTGGATGTCAAATGATGCACAGGCTGTCAATGACAGGGATCCAAGAGAGAGAAAAATCACAGTATGTATGTCACAGTCTAAGACAAACTAAAGCCAAATTAATTTGAAGATATTATTGGCTATAATTGTTGTCTTTATATATTAATGAAAAACCTAAATTGAATACTAAAGCTAAAAATTTAATCTCAGAGTTCTTACACAATTCATAAATGTTCATAAACGTCCAAAGACCCCTACTTCCTGACTGCATTACAATTTACTATGCAATTTTGAGAATATGTTTTAATCTACATAGATTTATTTTTGTTAAGTTCAAATTTTTATTTTATTGATACGTGTCCTTTCTGTCTAAGTGATATTCACTTTATATGTCTGCAAGCATTTGCATCTGAAATGAAAAGAATCATCTATATAGTTTCTCATAAGATTAAAAATTTTGCATTAAGCCTTCTAGTTTCAAAGCATATCTAGCAAAGAATATTTATAAAACCATAAAGCTCAAATAATTCAGAACATTAGCATGGGGGAGGGGAATGAGAATAGTGAGAAGGGAAGGAGTGGCAAATTGCAGCCATGGAATCTAATCTTAACTTTATGATTTCTGAGTGGAAATTGTTACATAGTGTCAATTCTAAAGAACTAAAGTATTATTAATTGTAACTTTAAAGACTATCCAATTCTAATGTTCTAGGGAGGAGATACAAATACCTATGAGAATCCCTCTCCTCAGAAAATAGCTCTAAAACATCAAATTTCAAAGGCTCTGTGAAAGTCATCCATGATTTCCATGGATGTAACCCTTGCCCTAAGAGAAAAGGGAAGAAAACCCTCTACCAGTTCCACTGCTCCTTACCTCTAGGAGCTTTTAACAAAATGCTATAGGCTGAAGCCTGGAGTAAATAAAATGTATAGGTAATAGAGCTCCAGGTGTGTGTATATGTGTGTGGCTAGAGGCCACAAAAACAAACCCAGTGCTATCAAGTCAACTCCAACTCATAGCAACGCACTAGGATAGAGTAGAAGAGCCGCATAGTTTCCAAGGCTGTAACTCTTTATCTCCTGCACAGTGGCTGATGGTTTCAAATCAAACCTCCAACCTTTTGGTAGCAGCCAAAATGTTTTAAACATTATACCACCAGAGTGCCTTTAGAGACATACCCTCAAAAAAAAAAAAAAAAAAAAAGCTAGTGACCCCTCCTTGGGTTTCCAAGGCAGTATCACTAAGGATGTAGATTGTCCAAGCAGTTGCTGGTGGGTTTGAACCACCACCCTTCTGGTAAGCTGTCAAATGCCATAGGCACTATGCCACCAGAGCTCCTTAGAGACATAAAGACCCCTTTAAAATGCCTCCCAGATTCTTACCTTCCTAGTCCTTTACAATTTCATTTTTAAAAGTTCATAGAGCCGTAGCCACCATGGGGTAGAGAAGTAGGAAGCAGAGAAGTGATAATAAGCGTTATTGTTCACTGAGGACTATCTGTAGTTTCAGGCATCCTGCTAAGCAAATACTTCTCAAATTTTGATATGGGCAAATTGCAGGGACATGTGGCAGTCTCATGTGGAGTACACAGAATCACAAAACAAGTAATAAAGACATGGCTGTTTTCCTGGAAGGTCAGTTTTCCTCGTGGGCACGTAACTTAAACTATTATTTGTTTATATATTCAGTTATCCAATAACTATTTCTTGGATGTTATAGAAGAAGCAACATAGATAGTGTTCTTGTCATCATAGAACTCCAGTTTAGTGAAATAAACACAAATATATGGAACAGTGGAATGCAAAATCTACATATATGTTTAGGACGGAATCTGAGATCTCACTGGAAAGTCTTGTTGGTGGCTTCAGGCTATGTCCTGGAACCCTAACATAAAGTTCACCTAAGTGGAGGTGTTTGAGAAGCAGCATTGATACTGTATCTTCGTTAACATCTAATGTATGTGTTTACATTGGACACTATGGCATTTAATAGTATAACCACTACCATTTCATCCTCACTGTTGCTGTTGGTTGCCATCAAGTAAATTCTGAATCATGTCAACCCTGTGTACACAGAGTAGAACTCCTCCATGGGGTTTTTAAGGCTGTGACCTTTTGCATGCAGATGTCCAAGCCTTTCTTCTGAGGTGTCTCAGGGTGAGTTTGAATTGCCAACCTTTTGGCTAATAGTCAAATGCCTACCCTTCTGTGCCACCTATGGACTCTATTAACTCTCACTGTTATTAGTTTCCATCAAACAACTGCCACTCATAGTGACTCCATGTAGAACAGAACAAAATGCTGCCTGGTCCTGTGCCTTCCTCACAATCATCGATGTCTTTGGAGCCATTGTTGCAACCATTATGTCAATCCATCTCCTTGAGGGGCCTCCTCTTTTTCACTAAACCTGCACTTTACCAAGCATGATGCCCTTTTCCAGGAATTGGTATCCTTATAATATGTCCAAAATAAGTGAGACAAAGTCTTGCCATCCTCACTTCTACGAAGGTCTGGTGATTAAGCACTTGGCTGCTAACAGAAAGGCCAACAGTTCAAACCCACCAGCTACTCCATGGGAGAAAGATGTCACGTAAAGATTACAGCCTTGGAATCCCTATGGGGCATTTCTGCTCTGTCTTACAGAGTTGCTATAATTCAAAATAGACTCAACAGCAATGGATTTTCTTTTTAATCCTCAGTACAAGAATCTAATTCCAATTAACTAGAGAAAAAAAAGGAGCTTTGAGAAATCAGGAAAGTTACCCCAAATCACACAGCTGCTGGGAATCGAATGTAAGTCTGTACCATTCCAAAGGCTACATATTTTTAACCACTAAATTACACTACCACTAGGTATTTTCCACTCTGTGTTTCCCATTGAAAGCTGGGCTCACTTGGGATTATACAAGCTAGTGTAAGTTTCTCCTTTGGAGGGAGAAAGGTTTGGCTTGATTTGCATTCTAAATATTTCATGGTGGGAAGGGAAAGCTATTATTATACCCATTTTATGGTGAGGAAGCTGAGCTACTTGCCAGCTGAGATATCTGGCTGGTATAAAAATGGAATCTGGGTCATTAGTCTCTCATTCCTCTTTACTAACTCCAAGCCTAGGCACTGGGGCCATCCAAGTGCTTTTTGGCACAGGGGATTCACACTGGATGATAAAGAGGGAGACAAACTTTGCTAAAAGAAAACAATAATAGCCCAACATAAAGCCAAAAGTAAGTAATCATAACTCACAAAAATTGGTTACATTTTGCATTGTGAATAGAAAGGGAGTGTTTATTCATTACAAATGAATCAGAAAATTAGAATGTGTCACAGCATTGATGACAGAGCTAAGGAATTCAGATGAACTGAAGTTCAATGCTATCCTTCTGTCTAAGGACTAAATGGTCTGACAACAGGACAGAAATAACCTCTTAGACATGCCTTTAATATTGACAATCTTTTTCTTCAACTACTCTCTCTAGAAGTTAGGTTATCTCTTTGTTTTCTATGGATAGAGATAACATATTAACATTCCTTTAACGTTCTAGAAGTATTCTTTTAATTAATTCTTACGTGTGGGAGTCACTCCAGATAGTAGGATGAAGATTTTTACCTTATTGATTTTCCTAATACCTTTCTGGCTTCCAGTGTTTTCAAAGGATAAGGCACCATTGGATTTTTAGATTCATATGTCTCTCAGAATAAGTGCCAGCTTCATAGGTTCCTGTCAATTGATATTCCATCTTCGTTCTGGATACATGACTTCCTTTATCTAACAGATTCAAGAAAGTTTATGCTAGATTTAATGACATCTCATGCACTCTGAAGTTTGGAGTTTTTTTTTTTTTTTTTTTTTTTTTATTCTCTATTTTCTGCCTTGCAAAAAGTTTACAAGTTGAACTCAGATGAAAGGGTTATTCAGATGCACATATATGTGTCATTAGGTACTTAGGGGATCTCCTTCAGACCAACTTGTTGAAGCATTTTCATTCTTTTCTGTCAGTCATAAGAAGACTATGCTGTTGTTGTTAGGTGCTATTGAGTTGCATTTCACCCACAGCAATCTCATGTGACAGAGCAGAAGTGCCTCATCGGGTTTCCCAGGTGGTAATCTTTATAGGAACAAATCACCAGGTCTTTCTCTTGTGAAGCGCCTGGGTGGATTTGAACCATCAACTTTTTGGCTAGCAGCCAATGCTTATTCACTGGATCACTTGCCACAAATGGTCATTCACATTTGGGGTCTAATTTTCAAGACCATATTATATCAGGTCTATATCAAGAAAAACAATAAAGCAATAAAGTAAGGCCTTACTTTTCCTTAAGATGCTATGATAATAATCCTGAAGGATTTCTACCTTCAAAAATTTAGATGATGAAATAAAGCAATGATCAATAAGAGAGGATTAATAACTACTGCTCAGCAGTAAGGTCTAGGACTATGTCTGAGTCTAAGACATGGCTGAGATACAATTCAACACCCACCCTGCCCCATGTAAGTCCTCCTTGTCTTTGCTGATCCTTACAGGTAAAGGGCCTGGGAGACTAGAATGCAGTGAAAGCAGTAGTGCTGTGAGGAGTGGCACAGGGCTGGAGGTGGTGTCAGGGGCTGGGTTTGTTTAATACATTTAAGATGATTTCTTATGGGTTCTAAAATAGACCCAACATTTTGGCATGACATTCATAAGCCCTTCACAGTCTGTTGCAAATAATGTTTCCCTTTATATTTGAAACTCCTAAAGTTGTAGTTTTGTGGATTCCAAGTGGATTGATGCACCAGGGCCTTTGTTGTTGTTGTTGTTGTTATGTGCTGTCTAGTCGGACCCGACTCATAGCGACCCCTCCTTGGGTTTCTGAGGCAGTATCGCTACGGAAGTAGATTGCCCAACCTTCCTTCCAAGGAGTGGCTGGTGAGTTTGAATGCCAGCCTTCTGGTTAGCAGTCAAGTGCCTTAGGCACTACACTACCAGAGCTCCTACCAGGGCCTTTACCTATAGTAAACTGATAATTAAAAGATGCTGAAATGGTCTGTCATTTTGATCACATGCTCCAATCAATTAGAGGCATTCATTCATAACTCTGTTTACAGCCTGCTAGTAATGTCATTTGATACAAAAAGATTGTGCCTGTTATATAGCAAACTCACCCCAAAACCCCTCCATGTATAAACACAGAAGGTAACATGTGAGTGGTACAAAGAGCTTTGGGATAAATATTGAAACAGTGGAAGAAAGAAGCACTCTGATCAGCGGGAACAGAAGTCTGGCTTAACTCAAATGGTTCCCTCAAATGGTTAAAAATACATACTAAGGGAAAAATTAGGACACAAAATTTATATAAAAAGATATAATTAATCAAGTATTTGCATCTGATAATCTGTTAGATACTATTCTGCTAGAGGACAACATGGACATCATATGTATTTTAAGACTAGGAATTTTTTTCTATGATATAGATTGAAAAATATTATTTGGTGCTTGCCACCATTTGCTAAAGAGCATCCAAGACTTCATAAACTGGTTCCAATCTACTTCTCTATTTTAGTTTGTTTATTTTTGTTTGTGTGTTTTTTCCATCACTGCCTCCATAAGGCAGTGACCGGCTATATGCTCCTCTCTAAAGGTTGGCGGTTTGAGCTCACCAGCAGCTCTGTGGGAGAAAGATGATACAATCTGCTCCGTAAAGATTTTTAGCCTTGGAAACTCTCTGTGTGGTTCTACTCTGTCCTGTAGGGTCTCTATGAGTCAGAGTTGACTTGATGGCTGTAGGTTTGCTTTCGTTTAAACTGCCTAAAACATCTATGTCCCCGAGCCTTTGCAAATGGTTCAGGATCATCTCTAAGGGCCCACCTTCCAGGAAGCCTTCCCAGTCCCTCCTTCTTGCTCCTTTGAAGACTAAGAATAGTTTGTTTATATAGCTATCGCAGCATATACAGACTATGTTGGTCTGTGATTTGTAGCATATTCAACAGTCTCTCCCCTTGGAGTGTGAGCTCCCTGAGGGCATGAGCTGTGTGTTATACACACCTGAATTTCTCAAGCTTAGCATCGTGTCTTACACATAGCTTGACACTCCAGTGTTGTTACATAAATGCCGTCTATTTGAGGAGACAAAGAGGTAGAAAAAAGTCATTGACTCCATAAATAAATAGCACCAGAGAGGGAGGTCAAGGAAAAGTGAATTTTAGTGTATTTTAGGAGTGGGGGCAAGATGAGCTTTAAGATTAGGAAAACTGATGCTCTTTATTCTGGGTCTAGCCAATGCTATGAGTCAGTTACTTTTTTGGGAATGAGTTTTAACCTCAAGGTTAAATGAACACAAATGCTCTGTCCATCAGCATAAAATGAAAAAACTGTGGCTATTTTCAAGTCGGCACAGTGATATTAAAATATACAGTGCCTTTCTCACAGGCATTATATATAACAAAACTTTTGAAAATTGTCCCCTCTGCCACTCGGGTACAGAAAGAGCTATAAAAACAAAATTATATATTTAAGAAAACTGTGATAATCTAGCTTAAGGAAGAAACAGCTGAGGTGTGTATTCATAGTTTTCTGACTAGGTGAAGAGTTGTTACAAGGATGAAAATGATTGACATTTTTATCTCTAGGGCAAAACAATATTAAACCATCCAGTAAGAATTTAAGTTAAACTTATAAAGATGAACACCCTAAATGTGAAAGTGGTAAATAATCAGATAGCTTGCTAAAAGGGTATAAGATTTCTTTCTTCATAGCTCTTTAAAAATGGGAACGATCCTCACCTATTTTTGATGGAATAAATACAGTTCTGCCTCCAGTCAGGAGGATGAATTCAATAACCTCTCTAGTCTCATTTAGTTCTATGACTCTACAAACATCCTTTAAAATGGTGACCCTAAAAATTAGAATCACAGTAGAGTTGAGTAAAATGCATTCTACAGTTTGATGTGGATTAGACAACACAGTCTGTAAGTTTTTTAATTCAAAATAGAATATGTGGTGCAATTAGCAAAGTACAAATAAATTGCAGTAAAGCATGCTTGACTCAACTGTAGTTATAACAATGGTTAGCTAGAGTAAAACATTCTAATAATTAATTTTCATGTCTAAGAAATTTAACTGATATTTCATAAATCTGATAATGAATTTATATATAAGCTCAATTTCCAATTTTAAAAAAGTCCAGAAAATGATAAAGTAACTCACTATTACTCCCAGGACTATCTTCAAAGAATCAGAAGAACCAGAGAACAAGTCTTTTTAAATGACCAAAATGGCTCCCATATGATTAAGAATGTAACTCTAATAACAGACTCAGGGACAAGCTAGCTCCAATAGGGGTGGCAAGTTACTGGCGTTCTTGTCTATTTACCTTTCAGCTTTGGAGCTAAGCAGAAGTGTCCATTACATACAGCACACAGGGTTAGGTGAACAGTTCCAATGACCTTGTCTGAACCAAATTCATTTAAAGCAATTTGCCACATTTCCTAAATAGAAGATGAGCCCATTCTATCTATGGCCCAGATTTGGCCTGGGTCACTGAACTATTGCCCAATTCTTATAAGCGAAGAACTAACATGTACCAATCAACAGGCAGCCCATAGCAGAGGCATCATGAAGGTCAAAATACACACACATAAGAAATTGGCAGTACATGATAGAAGAAAGCTATTTCTAAAGATGGACTTTGGCTATTAAAGACTTTTGAGTGTTGTTCAACCTTCATTAGAGGGGAAAAATCAGTATCAATGCAACTTGTAAAGATCCGGTTAAGAAAAGAGACTGGGAAAATGGCAC
This sequence comes from Orycteropus afer afer, assembly GCF_000298275.1. Classification (NCBI taxonomy): domain Eukaryota; kingdom Metazoa; phylum Chordata; class Mammalia; order Tubulidentata; family Orycteropodidae; genus Orycteropus; species Orycteropus afer. The sequence continues at coordinate 951,185 of NW_006921782.1, forward strand.
TTTTATTTTGTAACCTATTATTTTTATTAGAACACCAATCAAAGTGATAAACTATGCCAATTTCTTCATAGCTGACTTGTTATAGGATATTGTTCTAGTATTCACTAATGACTTCTTGAGGTTGGTTATTACTGTAATTAGGAGTTGGGAGGATATAGGTCTCAGACCTTTCAAAAGAAATGTTTTGTTCAATATCACTATAGAAAAAAAGTCAGCATTAGATTGACATTGACAACCTAACTAGGAAAATGGTTGGTACATACAGCCATTCCTGAAGCTGTTTCAAATGATATGAAAAAACTGAACAGCAAAGATGTCAAGCTAACCAACAAGTTGAATTTCGAAAAGTTATAGCACAATAAGCTGATAGCATAAGTAGTTGGAACTCATAAAGCTTACTTTCTGCCTCCTTCCCTTTATCCCCTCTTATTTCTTTCAGCAGTCAGGCAAAGAAAATGAAACAAATGTGACTGGGATTGCCACCTGTAGGACATCCTCAGTCAGTTCTCCAAACTCCCCCAATTTGCTCTCAGTTTCTGAGTTCGTATTTTCATAACTGTCTCTACCTCTACAAGATTCAAGTTCAGGTTTTTCCATAGGTAATGGTAGAGGTATTTGCTTAAAATGTGTTTGCCTTGGAAACTCAGGACCATGGTTATGGGGAATATTAAGGTCAACCAGCATAACATAGTCCACAAAGCCAATGTTCTACATCCTACTTTGATGAGTAGTGACTGGGGTCTTAAAAACTTGTTAATGGCCATAAAAGGTGTGACTATTGGTCTCTCCATGTTTGAAGTAAAGAAGACCAAAGAAAATAAAAGATGCATGGAAACAATTAGTTCAGAGGACTAATAGGCCATGTGAATCTCAGTCTCCATGACCCTGAGACCAGAATATGATGCTGGGCTACCACTACTGACTACTCTGAAAGGGATCAAAACAATGGGAGAAAAATGAGGAACAAAACTCAAAATCATAAGAAAAGACCAGACTTACTGGTCTGATAGAGACTTGGTGGAACTCCCAAGACTATGGCCCTTGGTCATCCTTCAAGCCTGGAACTGAATTCACCCCTATGGCTCAGCTTTCCAGCAAACAATAGAATGGTGAACAATAACATCAGGTAAGTACACACTCCTTAGAACAATCAACCACATGAGGTCAAAAGGGCAGCATTTTCCCAGGGATAAATTTCAGAGGGCAGAAAGGTATAGGAAAGAAGGATGACTGGGAATGGTAAACATAGGAAAGAAGTGGGAAGAGAACTATTACACTGTGGGGATCACAATCAATGTCATGAAACAAAATGTGTATGAATTGTTGAATGGGAAACTAATTTGCTCTGTAAACTCTCACCCAAATCACAATAAAAAGTTAAAAAAATAAAAGTGTTTGGGTGTGATGGTGATGGTGATAGGTTTGATCCTGGATTCTTCAAATATTCCAATACTGCAAGGGAGTCAGCTGCGTCCTGCCTCATGAAGACAATTTTGCTTATAGTTTAAATGCAAATAAAGATATATACATAAACATACATGTTCTATTTCATTTTTAGCAACTTCTAATTTTCCTATATTCATACTTCGTACATTCCACATTCCGATTATTAATGAACATTTGTAGCTGTTTCTTCTTATTTTGAGTTGTGCCATGTCAGCAAATGATGGTAATGAAAGCTTTACTCCATCCATCTCATTAAAGTCAACTTTACTTTGAGGAGGCAGCTCTTGTGATATGACATAGAACACACAAAGATCAATATTCTAGGCATTAGTGAACTGAAATGGACAAGTATTGGCTATTTTGAATTAGGCAATCATATGGTCTACAATGCCAGGAGTGACAACTTACAGAGGAATGGTATTGCATTCATTGTCAAAAAGAACATTTGAAGATCTATCCTTAAGTACTATGCTGTTAGTGATAAGGTAATATCCATACGCCTACAAGGAAGATCAGTTAATACCACTATTATTCAAATTTATGCACCAGCCACTAAAGACAAAGTAGAAGACATCGAAGATATTTACGATCTTCTGCATTTTGACATTGATGTGATCAGAATGTATTGATAATTGCGGGTGATTAGAATGTGAAAGTTGGAAATACAAAAGCGTTGGTAGTTGGAAAATACGGCCTTGGTGAAGAAATGATGCTGGAGACCTCGTGGTAGAATTTTGCAAGATCAATAACTTATTCATTGCAAATATCTTTTTTTTTTAACAACATAAATGATGACTACACATGTGTACATGGAATACACAGGAATCAAATTAACTAAATCTGTGGAAAGAAGTGATGGAGAAGCTCAATATCATCAGTTAGAACAAGGCCAGGAGCTGACTGTGGAACAGACTGTCAACTGCTCATATATAAGTGCAAGTTCAAGCTGAAGAAAATTAACAAAAGTTCACGAGAGTCAAAATACAACTTTGATTATATCCAACCTGGATTTAGAGACCATCTGAAGAACAGAGTTGATGCATCAAACACTAACAACCAAGGGCCAGATGAGTTGTTGGATGGCATCAAGAATATCATACATGAAGAAAGCAAAAGTTCATTAAGAAAACAGGAAAGGTAGAAAAGACCAAAGGGATGTTACAAGAGACTCTGAAACTTGCTCTTAAATGGAGAGAGCAGCTAAAGTGAATGAAAGAAATAATGGAATAAAAGAGTTGTGCAGAAGATTTCAAAAGGTGGATCAAGAAGACAAAATAAAGTATTATGATGAAATGTGAAAAGACCTGGAATTAGAAAACCAAAAGGGAAGAACACACTTGGCATTTCTCAAACTGAAAGAACTAAACAAAATTTTAAGCCTTGAGTTGCAATATTGAAGGATTTCATGGGCAAAATATCGAACAATGCAGGAAGCATCAAAAGAAGATGGAAGTAATACACACAGTAAAGTCACCAAAAAGAATTAGTCAATGTTCAGCCATTTCAGGTGGTACTACATGATCAAGAACCAATGACATTGAAAGGAGAAGCCCAATCTGCACTGAAGGTACTGTTGAAAAGCAGAGCTCCAATTGAGATGTTTCAACAAATGGTTGCTGCACTGGAGGCACTATGCCGAGTAATTTGGAAGACAGTTCCCTGGACAACTGAGTAGAAAAGATCCATATCTGTGCACATTCCAAAGGAAGATGACCCAATTAATGTGGAAATTATCAAACAATGTCATTAATATCACACACAAGTAAAATTTTTCTGAAGATAACTCAAAAACAGTTGCAGTAATATACTGTCAGAAATTCAAACTAAATTCAGAAGAGGATGTGGAACCAGGGATATCACTGTGGATGTCAGATGGATCCTGGCTGAAAGCAAAGAATACCAGAAAGATGTTTACCTGTATTTTTATTGACTATGCAAAGGCATGTGACTGTGTGGATCATAACAAATTATGGATAACATTGCAAAGAATGGGAATTCCCGAACACTTAATTGTGCTTATGAAGTATGTGTATATAGACCAAGAGGCTGTCATTCGAATAGAACAAGGGGCTACTACACGGATTAAAATCAGGAAAGGTGTGTGTGTGTCAGGGTTGTATCCTTTCACCATACTCATTCAATCTCTATGCTGAGCAAATAATCCAAGAAACTGGACTATATGAAGAAGAATGCAACATCAAGATTGGAGGAAGACTCATTAACAACCTGTGATATGCAGACAACACAACTTTGCTTGCTGAAGGTGAAGAAGACTTGAAGCACTTACTGATGAAGCACATACAGGCTTCAGTATAGATTGTACCTCAATATAAAGAAAACAGAAGTCCTCACAACTGACACAATAAGCAATATCATGATAAATGGAAAAAAGATAGAAGTTGTCAGGGATTTCATTTTACTTGTATCCATAATCAATGCCCTTGGAAGCAGCAGTCAAGAAATCAGACGACATATTGCACTGGGCAAATCTGCTGCAAAAGACTTTTGTAAGGTGTTAAAGAGCAAAGGTGTTACTTTGAAGACTAAGGTACACCTGACACAATCCATAGTATTTTCAATCACCTCATATGCATGTGAAAGCTGGACAATGAATAAGGAGAAACAGAAGAACTGATGCATGTCTACTGTGGTGTTGGCGAAGAATACTGAAAATACCATGGACTACGACAAGAACAAGCAAACTTCTCTTGTAAGAAGTACAGCCAGAATGTTCCTTAGAAATAAGAAAGCTAGATTTTGTCTCTCATATTTTGGTCATGTTTTCAGAAGGGACCAGTTCCTGGAGAAGGATATCATGCTTGATAAAGTAGAGGGTTGGTGAAAAAAGGGAAGAGCCTCAATGAGATGGATTGACACAGTGGGTGAAACAATGGGCTCAAGCATAGCAAATATTATGAGGATGGCACAGGACCGAATAGTGTTTCTTTCTGTTGTACACAGGGTCACTGTAAGTCAGAGCCACTTCAATGTCACCTAAGAAAAACAATATAAACATACATACTATATATATTATTCCTCTCACAATTCATAAACATCTTGGGTCTTTCTGTCCATGTCCTGTCTGCAGTGTTATTCCTACTGATATCAGTGTAGTTTAGGTATAAACATAAGAAAATATAAATGATATATACTGAAACTTTATTAGCATAATCTTCATTAGTGTGTTCCTCATGGTCAATCTCCATTGGTTCCTGGCTTTTTATTAGTTTATGTGCAAGAAGAGGAGCTCTGATGACACAGTGCTTAAGGCATTTGTCTGCTAACTAGAAGGTTAGTGGTTCAAACCCACCAGCTGCTCCGCAGAAGAAAGATAGGGCAATCTACTTCAGTAAAGATTTAATGCCTCAGAAACCCAATGGGGGTTGCTATGAGGCATCGACTCAATGTGAGTTGGGGCTTTTTTTTTTTGTTGTTTAAGAATAATAATTTTTTTTTTTTTTACAATACATATCTTTGTGTCCTAGAAATTAGTGAAATTTTCTTGTAAATCCCTAAATTTTATTCACCTATTAACATTCTAGGAATTGAGAATGTTTTCTGTCTTGCTCTTTAACCTCCCACTTCATAAAAGGATTGGACTGTAAATAACCTAGTGAGAATCCTTTAGGCCAAATCATGGCTAAACTGATCTCAGCAGGTGGAGAACTCGTGGCAGTTTGTGAAACACTGTACAACACAATTATGAAAATAGAAAGGATACACCATACTTGCAGAAAGAAATTATGTTGTTTCCAAGATGAGACCAATGAGGCACATTAAAAGAATCTGAGCAATATAATTTTTTAAAAAGGGTCATATGATGTAAGTTTCAAAAAGTGCCAGAATTGCCAAGGCCTTCTGAAACGCCTGATTCATTTTCAGTAGCTGACAGTGGCCTGCACCAGATACTTTCAGCGAAGTTCATTAGTCACTGATCAATGAAACCTAAAGAACTCATTGCACAGAAGGGATCCCTTCTTGTTCCAAAGGGGTCAATTTGTGCCCCAGAGTCTGAGGGTTCATACTTTCTTTTTATTATATAAGACTTCACATGCATAGGTCTTCCTGCATGATTTGGTCCTGAGGAAGTGACCCACCCATCATTCCACAGAGCTAATTAACCCCATACTGAGCATTGTTTTTTCTTTTTCTCATTTCACACATCCACTCAATGATTTAAGTGACCCAACAGCAGCATGATCAGATTATTTTTCCTGTAAGTGAGGAAAACATGGTAGTAGGAAGAGCAGGGATGTATCTGCCTTAATTCAAAACAACAGTGCGACCTTAAAATATTAGCAAGTAGTATTTTGTCAGAGGGTGCAGAGATACTCAAAGGCATTGAATGAAACTTTTTCAGGCCATTCACTCAACCTCCTGCAATTTCCATCTTAAATAATCAATGTTGCTGTTGTTAGCTGCCATGTAGTTGGCTCTGACTCATGGCAACCCCTGCTACAAAGGGACTGCAGAGTTGTGATCCATACGGTTTGCATTAGCTGAGTTTCTGAAGTAGTTTACTAAGCTTTTCTTCCTAGTCCATCGTAGTCTGTAAGCTTCTCTGAAACCTGTTCAGCATCATAGGAACATGTAAGCCTCCACTGATGGACAAGTGGTAGTCACATTTGAGGTGTGCTGCCTAGGAAATGAACCTGGGTCTCCTCCATGGAAGGCAAAAATTCTATCACTGAACCACCACTGCCCTCAAATCATCAAGGTAGTTGTTGTTAGGTGCTGCTGAGTCAGTTCTGACCCATAGCAACACTATGTACAACAGAACAAAATACTGCTTGTTCCTGCACCATCCTGACAATTTTTGCTATGTTGGAATCCATTGTTGCAGCCATTGTATCAATCTATTTCACTGAGGGCCTTCCTCTTTTTCACTGACCCTCTACTTTACCAAGCACGATGCCCTTCACCAGAGACTGACTGGTCCCTCCTGTTAACAAGTTCAAAGTAGGTGCAACAAAGTCTCATCATCTTCCCTTCTAAGGATCATTCTGGCTGTATTTCTTCCAAGACAGATTTGTTCCTTCTTCTGGCAGCCCATAGTATATTCAGTATTCTTCGCAACACCATAGTTCAAAGTCATTGACTCTTCTTCATTCTTCCATATTCATTGCCCAGCTTTCACATGCATGGAGCACACCATGGCTTAGGTCAGGCGTACCTTAGTCCTCCAGGTGACATCTTTGCCTCTTAACACTTTCAAGAGGTCTTTTGCAGCAGATTTGCCTAATATAATACATTGTTTGATTTCTTGACTACTACTTCCATGGACATTGATCATGGATATGAATAATCAATAATACATAATAAATATAGAGACAGAAAAATCTGATCTATATTCAGAACACTTACAAAATCATATTTTTCTGGAAAAATAAAAAGTAAAAAAAAAAAAAAAAAAAAAGACATAACTCATCATTTTCATTTAAAGGAGTGTACTGTTGCTGTTGTTAGGTGCTGTCAAGTCAGTTCCGACTCCTAATAACCTTATGTACAACAGAATGACACACTGCCCAGTATTCTACCATCTTCATAGCCATTGCTATGTTTGAGGCCATAGCATTGCTATGTTGCACCCACTGTGTCAAGGAATAAGTTCATGTTTTCTCGTATTTATTTTGGCAAAAGTGAATGCCTTGAAAAGTCTAAGATGATCACTGTTTTCTAGCTTTTCAAAAAAAAAATAAGTGAACATGATGATGATGGTGGGTGATTAAATGGAATCAACCTGTCAACATGATGAAACTGAAAAAGCTTTTACAAAATATGTTCACATGCTAAAAAACAAACAAACAAACAAAAAACCCAAAAAACCTTTAACATAATGTATATAGTGTAGAGTGGTTTTTGTCATGGCAAAAGAAAAGAATATTATTAAGTTAGACTGCAACTATAAGGTTCTGCTAAAAACCTCCATGGATAAATCATAGAAATATATCCTGGCCAGAAAAATGGAGCCAGACAAGTTCTAGTTCTTGTTAGAAGCTATCAAAAGTGTGATCAAATTTTAAAAGTTTGTCATCTGTGGTACATGATAGAAAAATTCTGGGCTATTTCTCTCAGTTCTACTAGTACATGGTTTCAGAGTTTGAGAGATTTATATATAAATGGACAAGAAAATGACCTCTAATGCCCAATCCTAGGCAAACTATCAGGTCTTTCCACTTCTCAAAAGCCTCTGTGGCAAATTGGCTCATCTTGGTAGGACTTGGTCAGAGAGCATACATGTCTCATATGAACTTCCTACTCCCCTTTCTTCTGCAAACTGATTCGTGCACATCCTTTTAAATGCCCAGGACCTTCTATAATTCTTAGCACAATAGACAGTCAGTACAAGGGGAAACCTATCTAATATCTAAAATTCTTGTTTGAAGTGTTTTAAACCGTATTTTTCAGAACTGAAGACCTTATGAAAGGTTCTAAAACACACTCACTATTGCTCCCTAAGTTCCTCTTAGGTACATCTGTCAGCTGGGTACGTCAGGTGGGCAAAACTGGCTCAATAGATAACTGAGGCAGTTTATTTTTATTTACATTGATCAGAAATTTCAAATTAAATATATAGCCTCAGTCAAACTCTTACACCTATGCCCCCAGCCTTTGCCTGGCACTGCTGCCTCTGGTTATCCTGCGATATGGTTGTCGTGGTGATTTCTGAGACTTTCCTGTCCATCAGATTTTTTTCACTGATCATTGATGCTTTAAATTCCAAAGTCTTTACCATTATTTATAAGGCCCTAGACTGTGCCCCCACTACGTCTCTGACCTCATTTCCCACCACTGTTGTGTAAAATTGATCCTATTGGCAAAAAAATATGGTCAACTGGTATATGGTAAACAAAAAATATGGGGTGGACAGAAATAGGATTGTGAATGGAATTAAAAGGAATAAATCTATAAATATTAGTACTTTCATGCCTTATTAAAATTCAACTCTCTCATTGGAGAGTTACCTGTGTTTATAACTGAGGATAATAGAGTTTTTGAGCTTTCCTTAGGAGCTCTTGTGGTGTAGTGCTAAGGCATTTGACTACTAACCAGAAGGCTAGCGGTCTAAACCCATCAGTCACTCCTTGGAAGGAAGACTGGGCAATCTACTTCCCTAGAGATACCGCCTCAGAAACCCAAGGAGAGGTCACTATGAGTTGGAACTGACTCGACAGCAGTGAGTTTGGTTTCACTTTTGAGCTTTCCTTGAGGGGTGGTTTAGATAATGGAGAACATGAAAAATATTTCCTAGATGGAGGCTAGGTGAGTATCTTAAAGCTCTAATAATTTACATATTTATTTGTTTAAACACTAAAATTTTTCAGTGTCTTCTTACATTCACTCATTTGTCAATTTAATAGATATTTTTCTAGAGCCTATTGTTGGTTATTGTACTAATCATTCTCTGCCTCTGCTCTCAAAAACCTTACATCCTAATGGACATTTTAGAGACCATTTATATCTCCATCATCACTGACAGATTATTAGCCAACTTTAGACAAGTAATCAGCGTGTCTGCCTGTAAAAACCAACTCTCTTAGTGAACCTTATTTGTTATTTTTCAATGGCCCTGGGACATCCATTAACCCCCTCATGAATGGCCTAGTTCTTTGTAGCCTATATTATAAACTCATTTGACTTCTACATAGGTAAGAAACCCCAGACACTTTTTCTTTCTTAAACAGCTAGGAAAATATTATGAATGTCTGCTGAGGACTATTTAAGTTTCTGAAATGGATTCTTACAATCTGAAGCACTTAAAAAATTTTTTTTTAATAACTAATGGGGCCTTAGCCCCAAAGAAGCTTATCTTGAGTTATGGGGAAATCACCAGTCACAGATCTCACACATAGGACTCACTACTCTCTAAGGTAGCACCATTTCAGCACACAACAGAGGACCATAAAACTACTCAAGTAATCTCAATTTCAGAGATGATTTAATGGAGCACACATCTCTGAGGCCTATCATGCTTAGGTATCCCCTCCACTGTATTTTAGTGTTTTCTGAACCTGGCTATCTTAAGTGGACATATTATAAAGAACACTAGCTCCTCCTCAACTTGCTATATATGTTTTCCCTTCTTCATATGCCTTATGAACAGAAATGGAAGCATATAATGTATGGACAAAGCAGTGAATGTTCTCTCCCTGTTTCTTTTCAGACAGTTTCTTCTTATATAAACAGTGGTGATGGAATTATAAATATCATTATTCCACCTCCATGTTAATACTCTTATTATCTTGCATAAACAGAAGTGAACAAAAATGTACATGACACCAATCAATCCCTTTTGAAAAAATTCAACCTTCATCTTTTCTAAATAGTGGAGGAATTCAACATGTAATGAATTCAACATGTAGTTTACCTGTTTATATTTTGAATGTTAATAATGTAAAATGGAATTATTGCTTAAGTTCTTCTCAGGCTTACATCAGCCATTAACGCTTTCTATGCCAGCATGGGGAAGGGCTTGGGCGACACTAATTGCAAGGAATCCAAGTCCTCAGAGTTAGTAGGTAAGGGGCTTGGAAAGTTGGAGGGCATGTTAAGCTGCTGGGGTAAGAAGTTTCAGCCTGTTGGGTAGGTTGTAGATGTATGCTGGCAATGAGAGATAATTTTATAGAACAAATTGCTAGGAAGAAATCTTTTGGGGGCACTAGTAAGAGGCATAGCCAAAGATAAAAGCAATCTGAGGGGACCACTTAATACTCTTTCTCCCTCCATTCTTCAAATCCTTTCCTCTACCTCTTTATAACAAAGAAGCATTTAGGAGCAATTTTGGGGCTAGTGAAATAAAATAATAATAACGTAGAGAAGACATGATAATGTACCACACATGCATATATAAAAGAGACAACAACCCTGTATTTGATTGACTAAGAACCAGAAAGTGGGACTTCTGGGATTTAAAAAATTCATGCTATGTCTAGTCATATTAATCTCCAGACCAACTGGTTTTCAGCATTTCTGGAAAGAGGTATAATAGGTTCAGAGGTAGAGACAAAAAGAGGAAGAAATAGAATTTTATAAGGATATAGATTTCTAAGGAAAAAAGGACATCTTTAGTGTTTTCTATTGAAATTACTTCAAAACTATTCTTTAAATTTATATATGGACAATATCAAGAAAGAAGCTTAGGCATCGTCTCAGGGTTTAGGAAACCACTAAATCTTGTATTTTATGGTCACCACAGTACGCTCAAACAAATAAAGGGTAACTAGAGCATGGTATCTCACAGGAAATAATATGGCTGGTTACTCTGCCAGCCTGACATATGGAAACAGGACCACAGGAGCAGTAGTCTCCTCACAAATACCATAGAGAGAACCTGGGTAGGTTCATGTGTATGCACAGGGTGTGAGGGATATAGTTATATGGTGTTATCTGTGAAGTGCCTAAAATATTCTTTAACCAAGCACCAATTTTTTTACCCTAACCTTCTTGGAAACAAATAGAATCTAATTATAAGAATACTTTATTTGGTCACTGTGTGAGGAAAGGATGCTAAAACACATGACAATATTCAATGCCTAATACAGGATGGGCAAAAAGAAAGAGAAAGCGCAGAAAGGAAAAGTGAATGCCCAACGAAAGATACCAGCTTTGGAGACTCTCTAATGGTAGTATATGTTGTGTTGTTACATACTGTCGAGTTGGCCTCCGACTGATGGTGATTCTGTGCACAACAGAACAAAACACTATCTAGTCCTGTCCATCCCCACGATGGGTTTCAGACTGTGCCACTGAGATTCATAAGGTTTTCATTGGCTAATTTTTTTTTTTTCTTCTCTACTAGGCCTTTCTTCCTAGTTTGTGTTAGTCTGGAATGCTGAAACCTCTTTAGGATCAGCAACATGACACTTATTATACAACTGACGGTGGAGTGATGGCTACATGTGAGGTGCACTGGCTGGGAATCGAACCCAGGTCTCCCTCAGTGAAGGTGAGAATTCTACAACTCATCACTGTCCCCTATACCAGAATAAATGAGAATCCTAAATAAGAGAAAGAAAAGACTATGCCTTGAGGGAAACATCAGCACGCTTTTGGGAATCCGAGGCACAAAGTGAAAATGCTTGTCAAGATTATTGTTGCATGGGAGGTTTTCTTCTTTTTTTTATACAGGTAATATTCTTTTCCTAAGGATTAACATTCTGTGATAATGGTGGTAAAGAAGACAACTTTAAATTACTGGCAAAGTTGGGAATGAAAATTTGACCTCTAGGCTCTGTTATGAGTCTAGACAACGCCTTCCAAAGCATTCAGTCTACACTTTGTGGTCCTGCTAGGACCTGTGAAGAAGATACACATGGTGGGGGCAGGGTTCTTTATCAGGGCACATATGACACCAGAAAACAGCATTCTACTTTTGCACCATGACTTTTTGTTTGCAACTTGTTTCCTCTTTTCTCTCAGATTATCAATCTCCAATTTCTTATCTACCAGCTCAAATCTTTATTGTTAATTTTAAAGACATTCGCCAGCTCTCTTAATTCTCTCATCAACTGTTCTCAAATGTACCTCACTGGTACTTCAGTGCCATGGACCCAACCATGTGCTTTCTCCTCAGCTGCTCCCAGCTGTTAAGCAGTGTTGGAGAAAATCACGAAATTCTGCAGCCTGGCGCCCCTCCAGGGTCATGGCTTCCAACTGGAGTTGGGGCTTCAGAACCTATTTGCAATTCCTTTATATGTCCCTAGTCATCTTCCTTTTTTCATTTCATGAATTTCCTTTATTATCTATTTAACTCTATATAACTTACTTCTTACCCTTTACTCCCAGCTATTATGCTGGCCTCCTTTTACACAGAGAAAGTACAGGCCCTCAAATGGCCATTCCACCACTCCTTCTCTATTACTGAACCTATGTAACACCCCAGAGACCTCTCTCTAGTACTGACGTCCTCCTCCAGGATCTTATTATACCAATTATTCCTTCTTCTGTATTTTCAATTTTTCTACCGTTGCCAGTATGCTTCAACTCCCTTCGTCCAAAACAATAACAACAAAAATCATAACAAACTAAAAAAGAATCAAGCACCTCCTTGCCCTGAACTTTCCTTCTTGTATCACCTAAGCTTCTTGAACTCCTATTTTTTCCTAAACTCATTACAACCTGGTTTCTCCAGCTGTGTTTCTAATTAAACTATTTTTGCCATGCTTACCCCAAATCTACAAATTGATAGCTTCGTAGGTCTATTCTTCAACCTCATTATTTTATCTTTTTCCCTTTAAAGTCAGGTTTATTGAGGTATAACTTACATGTAACAAAAATTCACCTGTTGTACAGCCTTTTACAGTTCTATGAATTTTAACTTCTGTGTTTGTTCACAGAAGCCCATAAAATAAAGCCCAAGTCCCTTTGCTTCATGTACAAATTCCTTCAGAACCTCTCTGTAGTCTCCCTCACCTATCCCATCATTTGGTCACACCAGGCTACTTGTCATTCAACAAAATGTTGTAGGTACATTCATCCCTCTTGGGCTTTCTACATATTTCCTCTCTATAAACACATTATTATTTTTTTCTCTGTGACATAATAAACACTGTTTCACATGACCACATCAATTTTCATATAGAATAGTCAAACTAGATGTTATTTAGAGAGGGTAATTTTTTCCAAATAGAAGTCAACCATCAAAATGTTACTACCTGAATATCTCCATTATCTTCTATCCTTAAGCATATTGAAATAATAATAAACCATCTTTGAGAATATTGGAATACTAATTAGCTCATTCATTCATCAAAAACTTTTTGAGTACCTACCATGTGCTAGCACTGCTCTAGATGTTTGCAATATTTATGACAACTATCAAAATATTACTACTTATAAGCTCCTTAAAGTCAAGCGTATATATGTTTGCTCATTATTACATTTTTTTAAGCTCAGTATGGAATACAGAAGAAACTCAAAATATATTTGTCGAATGAAGGAGTAAGAATTTCATCATTTTACTGCATCTTTGGTGCATTAATGAGCGATCAATGTATCAATCAACACAGATTTCTTCATTCAACAAGTATTTACTGAATGCCTACTATGTGTCAAACACCATTTTAGGTGCAGCAAATAAGGTAATTAATTGACAGGACAGTTTCCACTTTCATAGTGCTTAAATTCTAGCAGGGCAAACAGACTTTAAACAAGTAAATAAGTTATGTAATTTCATTTTGTGCCCCACATTGGCAATCATAAGCTTTTATTCTCTAAGCCCTTTAACTCTGGAACAATGCTTAGGATATTAGTAATACTTAAAAACATTTCCAAATACCATGCCCTGCTATTTCCCTTACATTCCTGTAGTCTCTATATAAGCCTGAAATATCCCTAAGATTAATAAATTTAAGCTGTTCTCTAGACTTTCTTGTTTAAGCATGGTTTTTAACAGTTTCGTTGGTAGTAGAGAATAAACACATTATTTCACAGTCTACAAAACAGTGAAGTCTGAAAATAAGGGAAGGTTAATCCACTAGGCAGAGCACAGGTTAAAGTGCTGGGGTGGGATGTCCCAAAAGCTGGGCTTCTTAGTCAGTGATTCTTTGAATACATATTTCTTAAGCACTTAGTGTATGCCAGACTCTGTGCCAAAGACAGTAGAACTGTGGACAGATTAGGAATGGCATTGGTCCCTGCTAAGTTTACACAGCCCAGGAGGCTGTCATTAGAACTGAACAAAGGGACACTGCATGGTTTAAAATCAGGAAGGGAGTGTGTCAGGGCTATATCCTTTCACCACACTTATTCAATCTGTAGGCTGAGCAAATAATCCAAGAAACTGGACCATACGAAGAAGAATGGGGCATCAGGATTGGAGAAAGACTCTCACTAACAACCTGAGATATGCAGACGACATACCCTTGCTTGCTGAAAGTGAAGATGATTTGAAGCACTTACTCATGAAGACTGAAGACTATAATCTGCAGTATGGATTACACCTCAATATAAAGAAAATGAAAATCTTCACAACTAGACCAAAAAGCAGCATCAAGATACATGGAGAAAAGATTGAAGTTGTCAAAGATTTCATATTACTTGGTTACACAATTAACACCAATGGAAGCAGCAGTCAAGAAATCAGATCACGTATTGCATGGGGCAAATCTGCTGCAAAAGACCTCTTTCAAGTGCTGAAGGGCAAAGATGTCTCTTTGAAGACTAAGGTGTGGCTAACCCAAGCCATGGTATTTTCAATCGCCTCACATGTATATGAGAGCTGGACAATGAATAAGGAAGACCAAAGAAGAATTGACGCTTTTGAGTTGTTGTGTTGGCAAAGAATACCAAAAGTACCGTGGACTGCCAGAAAAATGAACATATCTGTCCTGGAAGAAGTGCAGCCAGCATCCTCCTTGGAAGCAAGAATGGCCTGACTTCATTGCACCTACTTTGCTCCTCTCGTAAGAAGGGATTGTTCCCTGGAGAAGGATATCATGCTTGGTAAAGTGGAGGATCAGCAAAAAAGGGGAAGGCCCTCAACGAGATGGATTGACACGGTGGTTGCAACGATGGGCTCAGGTATAGCAAGGATTGAAAAGACTGGTGCAGACCGGCCGGTGTTAAGTTCTGTTGTCCTTAGGGTTGCTATGAGCCAGAGCTGACTAGACAGCACCTAACAGCAAATGAAAGAAGTATACATTGTAAGTGGGACACAACTGAGCAACTAATCTCACAGTTCTTAATTACTATTGTGATAAGGATTTATAAAGAGTGTTAGAACAGTGCCAAGGACAGTTGGTGGTGTAAGTGGTTTGTGATCAGCTGCTAAATGAAGGGTTGGTGGTTTGAACCCTCCCAGAAGCACTGCAGAAGAAAAGTCTTTGTAATTTCCTTCCATAAAGATTATAGCCAAGAAACCTCTTTGGGGCAGTTCTATTCTGTAAAACATGGGTTGTCATGAGGTTGGGCTGACTCAATGACAGCTAACAACAACAGGAGAGTGTCTAGGACAAGGAACGTGCCTACTAGAAGTTTCTGAGAAACCTTCCTTTGGGAAGTGATGTCTTGACACTGCTTTGGAGCTGGGATGTGGTTATTTGTTGTGAGTATGTATCACAGAATCTTGTATTTCTTCTTCCTCATCCTTTCATGAATGTGCGCACATTTCAAATACTTAAAAAGCATTCTTCAAATATACTAAGAATACCAAAACTAAACACAAGAGAAGGACTCTCTAGAGGAAAGAGGCCAAAAATAGAAGGGGAGGGGAAGCCCTAATCTCACCATTTATTTTTAAAGCACCCAAAATGATTAAAACATATTATAAACTAAAACATATGAACTAATCATTTGCCAAGTTTCATTTATAAATCAAAGCCATTTTTGAGGTTCATAAACTGAAAAAAAAGTCTTCAAATATGAACTTGTGTTTTTCTTTTCTTGACCCTCAGTTGGCTTGAAGCATTTGCTGTGAGGCTTTATGGGGAAAAACAGATCCAGCTGGTCAGAAGCATGTGGTATAAAGATTTACTCGAATGTAAGCGCCATGAGATCAGGCACTTTGTTTCTAGCTATAGTCCTGATGTATAGAAGAGTGCCTGGGACATAGTGGGGACTCAATAAATACTTGGTAAATTAGTAAATGAATGAATATTCTGAGCCATTAAAGGAATTTTCCAACCTTCGTTTCCTACCCAAGCCACATCTTATTTCAGGCCAGTGGTTCTTAACCTGAGGTGATTGATTTTACCCACACCAAGACATTTAGGAGCCCCTGGATGACATAAATCATTAAGCATTCAGCTACTAATCAAAAGGTTGGTGGTTCAAAGCCACTCAGAGGCAACTCAGAAGAAAGGTCTGGCAATCTACTTCTGAAAGATAACAGCCTTGAAAATCCCATGCATAGTTCTCTGACACATAGAGGGTCACTGTGAATCAGATTTTACTTGATGACAATTGGTTTGGTTTCTTTTCTTTCTTTTAGGGTAATTTTTGGTTGTCACAATTAGGGAAGTTGCACTGGCATCTAGTAAGTAAAAACCAGGGATGCTGCCAAACACCCTACAATACACAGGATAGCCCCCACAACAAAGAATGATCCGGCCCAAAATATCAAAGGCCAAGGTTGTAAAACATTTCTTTAGGTTCATTTTTTCTTTGGAGCTGGACTTGGGAGTACAACTCTCTATGACTTTGGGAGGAAGCCGAGTCCTGGAGGAACTTCAATCCTAGAAGAAGCACACCAGAAGAACCTCCTTGATTCATCCTCTTTCCTTCATGACCCAACAGAACTGCCTTCATTCTAAGGAATATTCAGAGATGACTTTTTTTTCGCCCCACTGGGACAATACGCAAGGAGTTTTGATGTTGCAGTGCCTAAGGCATTGGACAGTTAACCGGAAGGTTGGTTGGTAGTTTAAATCCACCAGCTGGTCTGCAGAAGGAAGATGGAGCAATATACTTCTGTAAAGATTTACAGCCTTGGAAACCCAAAGGGAGTCATTATGAATTGGAACTGACTGGATAGAAGTGGGTTTGGTTTTTGGTTTAGGCCAATATGCAGTTGCTGAGGAAACCACCTTAAAAAGTCTGTCCCGACAAGACCAGCAAATAATTTTTAAAAAATACATTTTATTGAAGTATAGTTTATGTAGAGTGAAATACACAAACCTCAAGTGACATAGGTCAATGCATTTTTTTTTTTTTTTTCAGTGTTCCCTCTCCTCCCTTCCCACCCTGGTAACCAACAAAGAAAGTTTCCTTCCATATATAAACCTTCCAGTGAATAATTTTTGCAGTGTGTATTGGTAAATTCCTAGAGTTTACCTAAGAACATATCTTATTGTTGTGTGCTGTCGAGTTGGTCCCGACTCATAGTGACCCCTCCTTGGGTTTCTGAGGTGGTATCACTATGAAAGTAGATTGTCCAACCT
Source organism: Orycteropus afer afer (assembly GCF_000298275.1). Taxonomy (NCBI): domain Eukaryota; kingdom Metazoa; phylum Chordata; class Mammalia; order Tubulidentata; family Orycteropodidae; genus Orycteropus; species Orycteropus afer. The sequence continues at coordinate 968,509 of NW_006921782.1, forward strand.
TTCTTCTGAGGAGTGGCTGGTGGGTTGGAACTGCCAGCCTTCTGGTTAGCAGTCAAGTACTTTAGGCACTATGCTACCAGAGCTCCTAAGAATATATCTTAGTATCAGTAAAATTAGCTTGTTTAGAGACTAGTCATGTATCTGTAGGAAAAAGATACATCCTCTCACAATTCTATCAGCTTATACATGTCTAGTGAGGATAAGTACACCAGTCTAGCTTTATTCATGATAAACTCAACTTCAAAAATTCCACCCCAAACCAATAATGTACCTGTAGAGAGACTGGTTTTATGGCATTTCCTGCTGCTCCTTTTGTGGCTTTGCAATTTAAAATACTAGTATTTGACTCTAGTTTCAATGGGAAAACTTCTGCAGTGCCAGAGAAGCGCATGTGCTGATTTCCCCACGAGCATGTTGCTCCACTAATCACGGTACTGTGGCCCATGTCCCAGTTGCAATAGAGCCTGTATACACTAACAGTGCAGTGTTACCATGAGGTGGGAAAGGCATATTTTACAGAACCTTTTATGAGAGATAAAGCTAAGATACAAAAAAGAAAGAGACTGCCAATAAAGAGGTACAGCAAAGAGAAGTCTCAGGTCACAGACTCTAGAAATTCAGGATAAAAGAGATTACAACTATTGCTGTGGTTGGTGCCACTGAGTCAGTTCCAACTCACAGCAATCCTATGTACAGTAGAATGAAACACTGCTTGGTCCCATGCCATCCTCACAACTGTTGGATGTTTGAGCTGATTGTTTGCAGCCACTGTGTTAATCCATCTCATTGAGAATCTTGCTCATTTTTGCTGACCCTCCAATTTACTAAGCATAATATCCTTCTCCAGGGGCTGTTCCTCCTGATAACATGTCCAAAGCACATGAGAGGAAGTCTTGCCATCCTTGCTGCTAAGAAGCATTGTAGCTGTACTTCTTCCAAGAGAGATTCGTTCATTCTTCTGGCATCCATGGTATATTTAATATTCTTTGCCAATAACATAATTCAAATGCATTAATTTTTCTTCAGTCTTCCTCATTCATTGCCCAGCTTGCATGAATATGAGGCAATTGGAATACCATGGCTTGGGTGAGGCACAATTTAGTCCTCAAAGTGACATCTTTGTTTTGTGACACTTTCAAGAGGCCATTTGCAGCAGATTTGCTCAATGTAATAGGTCATTTGATTTCTTGACTGCCGATTCCATGGGTTTTGATTGTGAGTCCAAGTAAAATGAAATTCTGGAAAATATCAGTATTTTTTCCATTTATCATGATGTTGGGGAGCTCTGGTAGCGTAGTGCCTAAGGCACTTGACTGCTAACCAGAAGGCTGGCAGTTCAAATTTACCAGCCACTCCTCAGAAGGAAGGTTAGGTAATCTACTTCCAAAGTGACCACCTTGGAAACCCAAGGCGGAGTCACTATGTGCTGGATCTGACTATACAGCAGTGATTTTTTTTTTTTTTTTAATCCTCATAATGTTGCTTATTGATTGCAACTACTCAGATAAAGCCAGAGGTGTACCTAAGGTATGGCAGGTATGGCATGTGTCCTTGATGCCACTTGAAGGGAGCCCTACTGAACAGTTTCTATTAACCTGATATGGACCAATGTACTTCCTCAAGAATAGTAGACACAGAGTGGTAGTGATAGGGTACAGGGAGGACACTTGCTCATGGGCCACAGTGCCAGAGGGCACCAGACAAGGTGCATAATGGCATTCCAAGGCACCAAAGATATGAAAGGCATCTGACTGAGGTAGCCAGACAACAGGGGAGAAAGCATTTATGCTGATACATTGCTGCTATTAATGATTGATTATTCATCTTATAATTGGGCTTACACTCACTATACCGCTGTATAAAACCAACATCAATTTCCACTTCAATGCTGCCTCTGTCACGAAAATGTCAAGAATGGGAAGAAAGACAGACATGAGACATTCTAAGAATAAATAAATTCACCTATAAAGGTACAAAGATAACAAAAAGGTTATCACAAGAACATATTTTAATTAAATCAAGTCAAGGGGAAAAAGGAAATCTAAGAGAACAGTAAGATGGAAAGTTCTGTTACTGTAGGACGGCCCAGAGGGAGTTACTTATGAGTGCTTTGGTTTCCCTTCCTGAAAGTGGAAAAAGAACAAATATTGCTTCCCTCTCATTTTTGACAAGGTTCTCCTTAAATATCCTAATGCTTATTTGATATTATTACAGATGAATGTGATGCATCCTGGCCAAAGAAAATCTGAAAAAATACTTAGAGAATAGATAAACTGTTCATAATGCAAACAAGCTTACTCCATAGCTTTGTAAAATAATGAGTTTATTGTTCACTTACAGCATGATCTCACATACATCATTTTGCTATGTATACAATCTTGAGGTATGAAATTATTACATAAATCAAGGCACATCTGCAACGTGAAGGTGTTAAGTTATAGAAACGTTTAAATAGAAAGGGAGGCTGGGGAAAAGATGGGTTTCGTGGGTGCATGAGTGGGAGTGAACTTAAGAAAGAACCAGTCTAGGAAAATATCAGATAAGAGATTATATGTTCTTTGATGTGCAGATGTGTATTTGGCAATGATTTTTTACACATACTTCAGATCAATATATCCACTGCCCACTGGGCAGCCATATTTCCTGGTTTTAATTATAATTAATATGCTAAAGATTCTCAAATCATTTTCTTGAGCTTTTAGTTCTCTCCTGAACTCTAGCCTTTATATTCAATTCTGATTGGATGTCTCAGAAGCATCCTACATTCACTATGTCCAAACTTGAAACTCATAATCTCCTCCAACTGAATCTTCCTTCTGTGTTCCCTATGTGAGCAAACTGTATCACCATTCTTCATCCACTGGCTCAAGTCTCACACCTGGACTTTAAAGAATCATCGTTAACTGCTCCATTCCCATCATTCCTCAAATAATCATCAAATAATCTTCACCTTCAGCAAGCAAAGTTCTGTCATCCACGTATTGCAGGTTGTTAATGGGTCTTCCTCCAATCCTGATGCTGTGTTCTTCCTCATATACTCTAGCTTCTTGGGTTATTTGTTCAGCGTACAGATTGAATAAGTATGGTAAAAGGATACAACCCTGACATACACCCTTCCTGATTTTAAACCACTCAGTATTCCCTTGTTCTGTTGGAATGACAGCTTCTTGGTCTGTGTACCAGTTCCCCAAGACCACAGTTAAGTGTTCTAGAATTCTCATTTTTTACCATGTTATCCATAATTTGTTATGATCCATACAGTTGGATGCTTTTGCATAGTCAGTAAAACACAGGTAAACATCTTTCTGGCATTCTCTCCTTCCAGCCAAGTTCCATCTGACATCAGCAATGATATGCTTGTTCTACATCCTCTTCTGAATCCAGAATTTCTAGATTTCCTCTTTCTGAATTTCTGGAAGTTCCCTGTCAACTGTTTTTGAATTATTTTCAGGTAAATTTCACTTGTATATAATATTAATGATAATGTTTGATAATTTTCACATTCTGTTGGATATTCTTTCTTTGGAATGGGCTCAAATATCAAATTCTTCCCATAGGTTGACCAAGTAGCTGTCTTTCAATTTTCTTGGCACAAATGAGTAAGCGACTCCAACATTGCATCCATTTGTTGAAACATCTCAATGGATATTATGTCAATTCCTGAAGCCTTGTTTTTGCCAATTCCTTTACTGCAGTTTGGGCTTCTTCATTCAATACCATTGGTTCGTGATCATCTGCTAACTCCTCAAAATGGCTGAACATTGACCAATTGTTTTTGGTACAGTGAATGTGTATTTCTCCATCTTCTTTAGATGCTTTCTGCGTCGTTCAATATTTTGCCTATAGACTCCTTCAATATTGCAACCTGAGGCTTTAATTTTTCTTTAGTTCTTTGAGCTTAAGAAATGCCAAGTATGTTCTTCCCTTTTATTTTTCTAACTCCAGGTCTTCGCACATTCCATTATTATACTTTACTTTGTCTTGTTGAGCTGCCCTTTGAACTCTTCTATTCAGCTCTTTTTTCCATCATTTCTTCCATTCACTTTATCTACTCCCCATTAAAGAGTTTCAGAGTCTATTCTGACATCCATTTTAGTCTTTTCTTCCTTTCATGTCTTTTAAATGACTTTTGCTTTCTTCATGTATAGTGTTCTTGACACCATCCCACAACTTGTCTGGTCTTTAGTCATTGGTGTTTAATGCATCAAATCTATTCTTCAGATGGATCTAAATTCAGGTGAGCTATCATCAAGGTCATATATTGGTTCTTGTGGACTTGTTTTAATTTTCTCCAGCTTCAACATGAACTTACATATGAGCAATTGATGGTCCTTTTCCACAGAGAGCTCCTGGCCTGGTTTTGACTGATAATAGCTTCTCCATCACCTCTGTCCATAGAAATAGTTCATTTGATTCCTATGTATTCCATCTGGTGAGGTCAGTGTGTACAGCCACCATTTATGTTGCTGAAAACAGATATGACTGTTTATAACTTGTTGGTTTTGCAAAATTCTGTCATTCAATTTCTGGTGACAGTTCTATTACCAAGGCCGTATTTTCCAACAACCTAAACTGCTTCTTTGTTTCCAGCTTTTGCATTCTAATCACCAGTAATTACCAATACATCTTGACTATACGTTTGGTCAATTTCAGACTGCAGAAGTTGGTAAAAATCTTCAATTTCTTCATCTTTGGCTTTAGTGGTTGGTGTGTAAATTTGAATAATAGTAGTACTAAGTGGTCTTCCTTGGAGGTGTATGGCTATTATCCTATCACTGACAGCATTGTACTTCAGGAAAGACCTTGAAATGTTCTTTTTGGCAATGAATGCAACACAATTCCTCTTCAATTTTCATTCTTGACATAGTAGACCATATGATTGTCTGATTCAAAATAGCCAATACCAGTTCATTTCAGCTCATTAATACCTAGGATGTGAATTTGTATGCATTCCATTTCATTTTTGACAACTTCCAATATCCTACATTCATACTTCATATATTCCATATTCCAATAATGAATAGATGTTTGCAGTTGTTTCTTCTCATTTTGAGTCATGCCTCATCAGCAAATGAAGATCCCAAAAGCTTTACTCTATCCACATCATTAATGTCAACTCTACTTTGAGGAGGCAGCTCTTCTCCAGTCATATTTAAGTGCCTTCCAATCTGAGGGGATAATTTCCCAGCACTATATCAGACAACGTTTCACTGCTATTCAAACACTGTTTCTCTCTCTCTCACACACACACACATGCATACACACACATTCTATTTCTTAACCTAGTAACTTTTGTATAAAATAAGAAAAATCACTTTCAGATAGGATGAGGATACTAGTTAGAAAATCTGGGACCTTAAAACTCTTTCAGCTGTCAGTTGGAGATCAGAAGAATGAGAATTAAGGCCTGATTCTGTAGTATCTTCCAGAATGTTTCCACCAGGATACCCATGGACATTGAACAATTTTAGACATTATTAAAACTAGGGATTCTAAGTCTATACCTACAAAGGGAATTTCATAACCTATATCTTCTGTGTTCAAGTTCCACTCGTATTCTCTCATAATAATTACTTTACACTTTACAAACTGATACAAAGTGGACTACATTTTGCCACACCTGCCTCTACTAGGCTTCTCAATTCTAGTGACCTTTCAGTTCATGGTGTTTCTCATATTTCTACATCTCTCATCTCTGTTGTACCGCATTAGCTCAGCCTACCACCTGGAATATTGCCACAGTTCAATTCCACCATGTTCTCTTTCGTTTCTGAGCCTCTGCACGTCACTACCTGTGCTTAGCACACTCATATTCCCTGATAAACATTTACTGGATGAGAAAAATATGAGTAAATGCTTTTGATGTTGCTGCTTTGGGTGCTGAACAGAAATAGTGGCCTATCTAATATTGTGGGTAGACCTGCACAAAGTGCTCATACTTTCAAAATTAATTTTGAAGGATCTGAAAATTTTGCCATAGAGAATCATGGGGCCCATGCCACAATATTATGTTTTGTATTTAATAAAAACATCTGCAGACTCAGGCAAAGAAGGACTCATTCTTTTTTCAATTTATTCAACAAATATTTAATGAACATTCCCTATGAGCAAAACACTGTGTTAGGCCCTGGTAGTTTCTCAAAGTATAATACAGGCCAAAACAGCATCATGGGGTTTATATTGTATGGCAAGGGGAAGAAAAATAAACAAACACGTAAACAAAACATGTATCTGAAGGGAATAATTGCCATGAAGAAAGTTTATGCAAACAAGGGCGGTGCAATTTTAAATATGATCATCATGACAGGTCTTACTTAGATTTGTAAATTGAGCAAAGACTTTAAAACAGTGAGCAAGCAAGCCCTATCTGAAGAAAGCATCTCAAGCAGAGGAAAAGCAAATGCAAAGTGTCAGAGGTGAAATCATACATGAAATACACATTTGAAGAATATGAAGAGGCCAATGAGACTTGGGAAGAGAAAGTAAGGGGCCAAGGTCTAAATGAGGACAGAGAGCTACCAGGGAAAAGTGAGTGTGGAGGGTAGGCCTTAAGGATAACTTTGAAGGCTTTTTTGGCTCATCCTCTGAGTGAGATGAGCAGCCATCAGAGGGGTGTTAGCAGAGTATTGACATGATCTGTTTTGAATTTTAAAAGAATCACTCTGACTACTTTGAGACTAGACTATAGGGGATAATGCCAGGAGCAGGGAAGATAATTAGGAGGCTATTACAAGAATCCAGGCAAGAGATGATGATAGCTTTGATCAGGGTAGTAGCAATGAGGAAGATGAGAAGTGGTAAGACTTTGGATGTATTCTGAAGGTTAAGTGTAGGATTGATTAAGAGGTCAGTTTTTTTTTTTTTTTTTTTTTTGAGAAAAATAAAGGAATGGAGAGAAATAAAGTTTTGGCTTAAGCAAATTTTAAGGATGGAGACAGTATTTATTGAGATAAAGGAGACTAATTTTTTTTTAGGTAATATAAAGAATTTATGTATGTTAAGCTTAAGGTGTTTATAGATGTACAGTGGAGATATTGAGTAGGCAGTTGAATATGTGAGCCTGGAATTCAGGGTAGACATCTGGACTAGAGATACAAACTTGAGTCATCAGGTTAGGTACAAATGGTAAGAGAGAATACCAATAAAGAAGAGAAGAAGATGAGAGGTTCAAGGATTGAGCCTTGGGACTCTCTAATGTTTATAAGTTGAGGAAATGAGCAGCAAATATGACTGGGAGAGTGAGGAGAAGGAATAGCCAGGAGAATGCAGTGGACTGAAAGCCAAGTGAAGAAAGTGTTTTAAGAGGGAAAGAATAATAAGCCACATCAAAATATTGCTGAAAGGTCAAGATAGATGAAGACTGAGACCTGGTTAATGAATTTAGCAAAACAGAAGTCATTGGTGACTTGGACATGAATGGATTCACTGGAGTAGTGGGACAAAAGCTAACTAGAGAAATTTCATCAGAATTAAAGAAGAGTAACTGAAGAGAGTGATTATAAACATTTACAGAGAAGTTTTACTATAATGGGTATTGTGAATGAATTGTATCCCTCAAATAGGTATTTTGAAGTCTTCACTCCTATGCCTGTGAATGTTACCTTGTTTCGGGAAATAGAGTCTTTCATGAAGACTGTTGTTGCTGTGTAACAGAATAAAATGTTGCACAGTCTTGTGCCACCCTCTTAATAGCAGGTATGATTGAGCCTATTGTCACAGCCACTGTGTCAATCCATCTCATTGAGGATCTTCCTTTTTGCTGACCCTCTACTTTACCAAGCATGATGCCCTTCTTCAGAGACTAGTCACTCCTGATAACAGGTCCAAAGTAAGCTAGTCTAGTATTTTATTTATACTTATTTATATTTCTTCCAAGACAGATTTGCTTATTCTTCTGGCAGTCCATGATATATTCAATATTATCAGCTAAGGCATATAGGAGCAGGGTGGCTCTTAGTCCTTGTGCTGTAGTAAATTACATAGTGTGGCTTCTCTAGCCATAAATCTTTGTGAACTCCCTGGTAGAATTTGCTGTGAACAACTGAGTATCTCCTGATTGTTAAAGTTATCCACCTGGGGTATTTCTTTCTGTTGGGAGCAGCACTAAGTGATTTTCTAGGAAGTTCTCTGTCTTTCTCTCTCTCGCTCAGTTGTATAGAATTCTGATGTTGAGATTGGTTAGTTCGGCCACTCTGCCAGGCTCTAAAGGAGCCCTCCGAGAGGCAAAAGGAGTCTCTCTGACTGCTGGCTGAGAAAGATGTGCTGCTGAGAGAAACATGCTCCTAAGAGACGTGAGAGAGACACACTGCTGAGAGAGAGAGATGAGAGACATGCACTGAGAGAGTGCGTGGGAGTGATGTGCTACTGAGACTGCCAGCTGCTGAATGAGATGGCTGACTGAAGAGACTGAGTGCATTTTTGAACTTGAATTGTAGTCTCATACTTCCCTAATAAACCCCATAATCTGTGAGTTCTGTATGGCCACTACAGCAAATTATTGAACTCAGCAGAGAGGTGATGGGTGCTGTGGGAAGAACGGTTGGTGTCAGGTTTGGTGAAAGGGCTGGAGGGAGGCAGCATGTCTGGCCTTGCAGGAATAGGCTTTGGGCTACTGATTCTGTCTTCCTCTTGTGGGGTTAGAGGAGGTCAGAAGATGTGGCTTCCCTGCCCCATTGGCAGTCCTAATTCCTGCTGAGTGCTATTTTATAAAAGAGGACAACAGACATATAGGAAAAGCCACTATGTGAGGAACTGCCTACAAGCCAAGTAATGCCATCAAAAGTGGAAATAGACGAGGAATGATTGCTTAGAGCTGACAACAGAGTGCACAGCCCTGCTGACACCCTGAATTTATACTTCTAGCCTCCAAAACTGTCTGAAAATAAATTTCAGCTCTTTAAATCCACCCATGTTGTGGCATTTTGTTACAGCAGCCCTAAGAAACTAAGATAAATGGGATCAAAGAAATGGGGTAGTAACTGGTGGGGAGTGTAGTGTCATTAAAAAAAAAAAAAAAAAAAAAGCATTGCTGTCAAGTCAATCTTAACTCATAGTGACCCTGCAGGACATAGCAGAACTGCCCCCATAAGGTTTCCAAGGCTGTAAATCTTTATGGAAGCACACTGTCATATCTTTCTTCCATGGAGTGGCTGGTGAGTTTGAACTGTTGACCTTTCAGTTAGCAGCCAAGTGCTTAACCACTGTGCCATCAGGGCTCCCAATAGGGTCATAAGAGGGTATTTTTAGGATTAGAGAATTACAACATTTATACAGTGATAGGAAAGATTCAACAGAGGGGGTAAATTGATAGAACAAGAGAAAGAGGAGAGCTTTTTTAAGAGCCCCATTTATGAGTATATAAGAGGGAGTGAGATTTAATGCACAATGAGGAGTTGGCTGAGATAGGAGGACATAGAGTTTATCCATAGGTATAGAAGAGAAGGTAGAGTATGCAAGATGCAGATGGGATGGTAGGTGTGCTGAAGAAAGAGTGTGCAACTTATTTTCTGATTACTTCTATTTTCTCAGTGAATAAAGGAAAAAGATCATAAATTGAGAGTAAGGATGAGGGAGAGGTGTTGGAAATTTGAGAAAAGGAAATATTTTTCTAGAGAACTGAGAGAACACAGGACCAGGCAAATATATTATAATTGAGGAGCTCTGGTAGCGTAGTGCCTAAGGCACTTGACTGATAACCAGAAGACTGGAGGTTCAAACCCACCAGCCACTCCTCAGAAGGAAGGTTGGGCAATCTACTTCCATAGTGATACTGCCTCAGAAACCCAAGGAGGGGTCACTATGAGTTGGGTCTGACTCAAAGGCACACAACAACAACAACAGGCAGCACTAATCCTCCTTGAAGGATCATGAATTTTTAAAATGAGAGTCATCAGTTTAGTTGTGTATTACTTGCCAGAAACATTCAGTTGGCATGCAGACGTGGAATAGATAGAAAGTCGTATATGATCAGTATGGTTGAGATTTGCAGGAGAGGAGAATGAGGCAAAAGGAGATGAAGAAGGTAAGGATGTGTGCAAGGTGATGAGAGTGATGGAATCTAAGCTATATAATGATATACATGAGGATATGAATGGCTGTGGGCTATGGGTTTCAGTTGCCCAAAGGTGATTGTGACTCATGGAGATCACATGTCTGGGATAGCTAGGGGGTGTTTATAGATGTACAGTGAAGATATTGAGTAGGCAGTTGAATATGTGAGTAGAACTGTGTTCTATAGGGTTTTCAATGGCTGATTTTTTCAGAAGGCTGTTTTTCCAAGGCTCCTGTGGGTGGAAGGAACCTCCAATCTTTTGGTTAACAGCTGAGCACATTAACCATCTGAACCACCCATGGACTCTGAGGGCTATGGGCAGAGGTGATGAAGTAGAAGTCCTAGTGAGTTAAGGTGAGTTCAAGGAATTGTTGTAATAGGGATGACAGAAAAATGAGTGCAAAGATATTATGTGATGACTGGAGAGCTGGATACTTGAAATTGAGATTTGGAAAGCTTATCATTGTTAGTATTTAGGTCTAAAGTATGACTATGGGAATGAGAAGCTATGGTAAGGTGGATATCATAAGAGAGAAGTTCAAGGAATTGAGAAGCAAGGTATTGGAAGGATTATATATTCAGATATTGAAATGACCAACAATTGTGATGGGGTATAAACAGAAAGGGTTAGCCAGTGGCTGAAATCTTCAAGAAATTGAGGGTGGCAACTAATGGTCATTAGATGATTAGATGATCTCAACAAGGAGGGGTAGTGAAACATCAAAGTTTCCTGCCCTCTCCCTAAATTTTCCTCTTTCCATCTTCTCAGTTGATATGACTGGCATTAACAAACTTTGAATATTCCAGATGAGGGAGCTACAAATCGCCTGTGATTTCCCTTTCTCCTTTCTATTCACCTTATCTTCAAATCCTATGAATTTCTAATTTCAAATATTTATTCACCTTTCTTCCCATTTTAGGTCATTGCTACTCTAGCCAGTCACTCTCTTTCTATCACTTTCTATTATTGCTGTGAAGTTTAATGTTCTTCACAGCATTAATAACTATCTGAAATTATCTTATTCATTTATCTGTTTTCTTTTTTTGAGGTGGGGACAATTTTCCTCCATTAGAATATAAGTTCCATAGGGGAAAAGCCTTCCTAGCAAATAATTCATCCTCAATAATTATTTCCAGAATGAATTAATGAATGGCATGCCCCCTCACATGCTGATGAAAGCTAATTATCTCAGGTTCAAATGGTGGCCCCACTTTATCTTCTTACCTGTTTCTCCCTATTCTCCCACCAAAACCATCCATTCCACTCAGGAAAAACATTTTACTGCTCCCCCAAACACCACACAAATGCCTATCCTGATGGGTTTCATCATATTTCTCCCCTGTTTAATGTCAGTTCCCCACACACCAATTCTTCAAGGCCCAGTTTGAATCTTAATCCCTGGATGACTTTTCCATGATTACTCTGATGCCTGCTGATTCTGGCTTCTCTAAAATCCTACTACTCTTAATAACATCAGCTTCCTTATATTTTCTAATTGTCTCAAATGTATTAACCTTATCTTTTCACTTTGAATATTCAGTTTGGATTTTTTTGGCTCAGGGATCTATTTTTTTTTTTTTTTTTTTAATTGTGATTTGGGTGAAGATTTACAGAGCAAATTCACTTTCCATACAGCAGTTCACATACACTTTGTCTCATGACATTGACCACAGTTTACCACAATGCAACAGCTCCCCTCCCATTTCCTCCACATAGTTACCTCTTCCCAGTGTCCATCCCTCCATGAACTCCTGCCCCCTGAGCTGTCTCCCTGTGCATAAGCAGCCCTTCTTTCTCCCATGATTGTTTTCTGGCTCAGGGATCTATTGTACTCCACAACAACAAACATGATACAGGACAGATAATGAATACTCACAATATATATGTGTGTGTGTGTATATATAATAAATAAAACAAATAAAATACTATGGCTTATTTTTTTCATTATGGACAGCTTCATTGACAGATGTCTTCCTCAACACACAATCTGAGAAATTTGACCCTTTTCAGAACCTTTGATCCTGCTTTTAGCTAAACGTGAATATTCTTCCTGCTGTATCATCTTCCAGACCAGAACCATCCCCTCTGACGACCATACAGAATTCTACAACCTTTCATTATGATTAATATGACTGAATAACTGCCCTTGCCATTATTGTTCCTGGATTTTCTTGGCAATTTTTGTATATCCAGATCATAACTGCCAAGATCATTTTCCCCTTGTTTTGATCTTTCTTTCCTTCCTTCTTTCCTTTGTTTTCTCCCATCCTTTCTCTTCCTTCCCTTCCTTCCCTCCTTCCTCCCTCCCTCCTTCCCTCCCTCCCTTCTTTTCCTCTTTCCTTTTTTAAACCCTTGCAATGCTTTTTCATCAAACTTTATATATCCCCTTAGATATATTTTTCCTTGGTTCCATCCTCGGCTGGGTTCTTCTCACTTTCTTTTCCTCTGTTCAGACCCAGTTTCTCTCTAAATTTGCCCTTTGTCTCATTTGAGATAATCATCTTTCACACCTTCTTTCAAGTCACCTTGTATATTTAGAATAGTTTCTCAAATAATATAAAATTTATAATATTTATGAATAAATGACACAATGCCAAGATATTCTGTCTCTTATTTCAAATAACATCTGAAGATGCACCTGTACCACTGAGTTCTATATTTAAGATATTGAATAAGTATTATTCACCCATCTGTTTTCATTCTGTCTTGTATTTTTCGGGACCTACTTAAGAGCTGTATTGTGAGGTCTTTAGGGCTGAGGATTGTCTGGCATAGTTCACCAACTGGCCTTTGCTCTGTATATACATGTTTCTTTGACAAATAATAAATAACAATAATATCCCACTGCACGTTTTTACATTCCACTCATAAATCCCTCAAAAAAGGAACACTAATAACTAGGGATTATAATAGAAATACTGAAACAAAACCAACCTCTTAACACGTTTTCCTACAGTAACATATATTTCTATAAACCTATACTTTAATAAATGATTACCTACTTAAGTCATTTGTAAATTGTTCTTTGCCAATATTGTTTATCATATCAAATGCCTTTGTGGTTTATAGTACAGGGGGAAAACAACTAGAACATTACAGCTATGTGGGGGTTCAGAGCAAAAGCAGCAAAATAAGAGGTTTACTCTGTTGGGTGCACAGTTTGTAAGAATTAGTCTCACAAGAAGAACTACTTGACAGAATATATGCCTCTCTCCAGCTCTCCTTCCCTCCTCCCCTTTCCCTACTCCACGCCAGATCTGTTTTCAATAATGGGAGACTTGCTTTCTTACTTTTTTTTTTTTTAATTCCAGGTGGGAAGTATATCGTTTTGTTCAAAAAATCTGTTTTTCCTGTGAATATAACAAATGGTCTGATTGAAGCTGCTCTATGAAAACGGCAGTGTGTCTAATGAAGGAGGAAGGGGATAGAACTTAATGGGTGGAGTGCCTCCATATTTATCTGCAGATGAGCCACATTTAAACTCCAATTTTTAAATGAAGACCAAAATGTTACAATTATCTTATTACTGCAGTGGCCACTAGATGGCAGTTCCAAAAATCTGATTGGAACCTCACATGAGGGTAATTCTCTCTCACAATGGTTTATCAATAAGCCTCCCCAGTTAGCCAAAACAATGGGTGGATAAGGCAATACCCACATTACTTCACAGGGCTGAAGTGAGAAGGAAACTCTTTAATATCTTGGTTTGTAGAACGCTGTCATCACATACTCACGTGTCCAGATACGGCTGGATCGTTAAACTTCTATCAACAGACTTTTTCAGATCTGGTTTTTATAAATGTTCAGCTGTATTACATTATCTAGTGGTCTTTGCAATACCTTGCCATAATCTTGGGGGGATAAAAAGTAGTTGCCTAATCTGTCTCTGTGAAAACACATGGGGATGACTGTCAAACAAGATGGAGTAAAAGTGTATGTAGCTGTACTCTTGTACTATTTAGCAACACATACTTAACAGCAATTCCAACTCAATATTATATACATATATTTCCTATAAGGAGCACAGGTGGTGCAATGGTTAAGTGCTCAGATCACAACCAAAAGATTTGAATCTACCAGTGGCTCTGTGGGAGAAAGAGGTGTCGTCAGTCTACTTCTGTAAGTATGACAGCTTTGGAAACCCTATGGGGCCGTTTTACTCTAACTCATAGGGTTGCTATAAGTCAGAATTGACTGGACAGCATGAAACCACAACAACAGCACATGTGTACATAGGACACCTGGTAGCACAATTGTAAAGTACTCGCCTGCTAACCAAAAGGTTGGCAGTTCCAGCTTACCCAGAAGCTTCACAAGAGAAAGACCTGGCAATCTGCTTCTATAAAAAATTACAGCCTACAAATCCCTATGGGGCAGTTCTACTCTGTCACGTGGGGTTGCTATGAGTCAAAAATTGACCTGACCACACCCAACAACAACAATATGTTTCTGATAATGGAGGAAAATCACATATTTATGTTAATCGTTTCAAAAGGGAGAATGTTGACATGTAAGAGACTGGTTATTTACTGTTGTTGTTATGTGCCCTCAGGCCGGACCTGACTCATAGCGACCCCTCCTTGGGTTTGAGGCAGTATCACTACAGAAGTAGATTGCCCAACCTTCCTTCCAAAGAGCGGCTGGTGGGTTTGAGCCACCAGCCTTCTGATTAGCAGTCAAGTGCCTTAGGCACTACGTTAGCAGAGCTCCTGGTTACTTACTAGAATAAAACAATTACGCTCTATGATTGAAAATGTTATTAGTAAATTTAGAACAAATTCTTTGTTGGATTCAGTAATGGGAGACTTTTAAAAGTGGGTCTTATGAGATCATCAAAGAAACCATTCTTGGGTTAATTGTTCGGAAGATAGATTGCATCTTTCCCTTGGTAATTTTTTTTTTTTTTTTTTGGTTCTTAGATTATTCTGACATAAATGACTTAACTACATGGGCACTAAGCACTTTTCTTTATCTTTCAATTAAAACACTGACCTTATGATTTTTGAAAGTAAAGAGCCATAAACTCTGAGATAATTTGTTATTTTCACTTAAGAAAATCTGTTGTAAATTTATGTTTATCTTTGTATAAAAGCTGTGACATGCATTTTGATATACATTTAAGCATCCACACCAATTAAATTTTTATAACAGTGAAAGCAACACGAACTCATTATAGCCATATAGCTCACCCATCACTCACCTTTTGTTCCTATTAAAATTTAGGTATAAGAATGCCAGTAAACATGTTGATTTCAGCCACACTTGCTCTGTGTATTTGGACTGTTTAATGTCCGTATGAGACATCAGAAGAACAGAAAATATACACTGGTCTTCAGAAAGAAAAATAAGAATTTTAAAATAAGGAATAAATATAAACTATATTGATTACTATTTAAGAAATTTTATGTCAGCATTAGCTAATTTCCTTTATTTGGCAGTAGAATTTAAAATAAGTTGACAGAAACAATTTATGATGAAGCTTCATGATTATTTCTACATAATTGTGGTGAATGGAATTTGATCAAAATAAAAAAAGGTTAGCACTTTTGCCTTCTTCATAGAAATAACACTGGAATAGGAGCTGAGAGACCTGAGTCCTAAGATGGTTTTGATAATGACTCACAGTGTGAGATCTGTGGCATAATCTTCCTGGGCTCTGTTCCTTATCTCTGCCATGAGGGGGTTTTAAGGAGAAATTCTGTGATTCCTTCCGGCTTTAATGATCAATACCCAGTTGAGTATATTGCTATGCAGTCCATATTTTATCTCTGAAATAGACTAATTCTCTCAGATGAGAGGACAAAATTTTGTCAAGGAGTTTGCATTGAAAGTTAACATCTCTCTATTGACACTGTGGACCCCACCTATGGAGGTGAAGTTACAATTGGTCCCTCTTCCAGTCCTCCTTTTGCTCATTACTGTACCACTCTTCCACAGACTCTCCTACCATCTTGTAAGTGTAAACCCTACTGGAGAAGCCCTCCCTGAGCCCCTAGACAGTCACAGACTATTAAAACATACCTTATTTATTTTTTAAATACCTATTTAAAAATACCTTTTACCTTCCTCCTGGGCACACAGCTAAATTCCATTCTCCAGCCTTTTTTGTGCATAACTATGGCCTGTGATCAAATTCTGGCCAATACAATGTCGATAGAAATAAGGTTGCCCCTCCCAGCCAGACCCACACAAAGTTCCTGTGCAATCATCACTCTCTCTCGGACAGTTGGCTGGCTGGATGTCACACCCAAGGTGACACTGGGAGCTATGTGCTTAAGATGACAGAATCTGACAACCTGGATCCTGACTGGTCTTTACATAAGTGAAAAGGAAGCTTCTTTTATGTTAGTTGTTATTGTTGTCATATGCCGTCAAGTCGGCCCCGACTCATAGTGACCCCTCCTTGGGTTTCCGAGGCAGTATCACTATGGTAGTAGGATTGCCCAACCTTCCTTCCAAGGAGTGGCTGGTGGGTTTGAACCACCAGGCTTAAGCCACTGAGATTTGAGGGTTTATATATTATAGAAGTTTATATTACCTTAAAGGAGCCCTGGTTGTGCAATGGTTAAGCATTCAGCTGCTTAATGAAATGTTTGGTGATTTGAACCCAGCAGCTCTTACGCAGGAGAAAAGACTGGGTAGCTATCTACTCCAGTCAAGATTTCAGCCTTGTAAACACCATGGGGCAGTTCTACTATGCTCTATAGGGTTGCTATGAGTTGAAATAGGTTCAATAGGACATAATAACATATTACCTTAACTTACAAATGCTCTAAACCAGATATTGTCTCTCCTTCTAAGACACTTCATTTTGTCTCTTCACCATGTTTTTTAACTTTGTAACAATTTCTTTACTGATATGCAAGGTCTTTGAGGACAGTACCTGTGTGTTTTACTCATGTTTAACAGAATTCTACCTAGTTGAACAAATACTGAATAAAAACACAGCTAGTTTGGAAATTGCAGAAGGTGCAATCAAGAGTAGATTTGATTTTAAAAACTCTCTCTTCAATATTTTTGTCTTGTCCTACTTAGGGAGAAGGGAGGGATGATAGGTTTTTATTTTTATTTATTTTTTTGGTATAGAAATGTATTGTGACAACCATGGCCTTTTAATATATTTTGTGTACTGCCTTCCTAATAACCATGCTCTCAAAATTAATTACAAATTAAATCTTTTGAAAAATTAAAACAATACCAAAGGGGGGGAGGTAAGTGAAAAGCTAAATTGAGAAACATGAGAACTAGGGAAATCTTTTTCAATGTCTTTAGTTACATAGAGGAGCTCTGGTAGCATAGTGCCTATGGCATCAAACTATTAACCAGAAGGCTGGGGTACAAACGCACCAACCACTCCTCAGAAGGAAGATTAAGTAATCTACTTCCATAGTGATACGGCCTCAGAAACCCAAGGAGAGGTCACTATGAGTCAGATACAACTCGACAGCAGTGAGTTAGTTATGTAGGGTTTCTGCTGCTACTACCACCCATGAAATTACAGCTACAAACTGTTATTTCAAGTATATCACTACATCTTTGGTACTTAGTATCATTACTGACCTTTTTTGAGCTCTATTTTTCAGACACTTTCATTTTGATTTTTAATTGGCCTCATCACTGCTCCTCCCGGAATGACTTCATGCTTAGTTTCCTCAACAACACCTATCCTGATTTTCCTATTTTCTGTGTCCACCAGTCCCCTCTCATCTTTTATTTGGCTCTTCTTTCATGTCTATACTTTTTAATACTTGAATTCCCAGTTATTCTGGCCTGTGTTTTTTTCTCACAATTTTTTTCCTGAATGATCACATCCATTCTCATGGTTTCAAATGGCATGTCCTTAGAAATAACTCCCTAATCTCTATCTCTAGCCCAAACCTTTCTCTTGAGCTTGAAATCAGTATTCCCTATGGTCTACTGGACATAGAAAAGAAAATCTCAGAGCCACCTTAAATACAAGTCCCAAGGCAAATGCATTATCTACTTTCTTGGCAAACCTCTTCATCCTTCTGTGTTCCCTCTCTTGTTAGGTGACATCACATCATCGCTGTTGTTAGGTGCTGTCAAGTAGGTTCCGACACATAGTGACCCTATGTATGACAGCATGAAACATGCCTAGTCCTGTGCCATCCTCACAATCATTGCTAGTTGAGCCCATTGTTGCAGCCACTGTATTAATCCCTCTTGTTGAGTCTTCTTCTTTTTGCTGCCCTTCTACTTTACCAAGAATGATGTCCTTCTCCAAGTACTGGTTTCTCCTGATAATCTGTCCAAAGCACATGAAATGAAGTCTCATCATCCTCCCTTCTAAGACGCATTCTGATTTGACTTCTTCCAAAATGGATTTGTTCGTTTTTCAGACAGTCCACAGTATGTTCAATATTCTTCACCAACACCATAATTCAAACATATCATTCTTCTTTGGTCTTCCTTATTCATTGTCCAGCATTCACATGAATATGTTAGAAACCTTAAACTCTCCTAAGGCTTCTCCCCTGCCCCCTTATCTAAATTAGTTAATTAAATTTTAAATTCTATAGTATTTTTACAATCCTTTTGAGATTTTGAGGATTGAAGAAGTGAGGATCGGTTAAAAATAGGACTTCTTTTAGATCAATGTCACAGACATATTACTATGAATTTCTTCATAGAAACATTTTAGAAAGGCAAGTAATACAAAATGACAAAAGAAGATTTTCATACCCTTCCATCATAACACGGTTACACCACAACCCAGCAGAGAACCACAAGAGCTGTTCTGAGAATGAACATTCTCACATCCTATTTCTCACAACTGGGACTGCTTTGAAACAAACCTCTACCAGTGCAAGGGAAGGATTTTTACAGAGATGACAGGAGCTTTGCTCACTGCTGTTCCTTCTGTAACCTCTGCAAAAGAAAAGTTTTACAAATGTCTGTAATGGCTAACAGAAACTCATGGCCTGTGGTTTTCCTTCATTCCTAGATATAATTGTAACAACTCACATTTGTTTTAAGTATTATATTTTCCATTGACATCCAAGTGAGACTTTCTCCTCATGTAATGAGTTGCTTTGATTTCTTGGTCCTAAAGTATATTCTTCTACATTTTCCAAAATCTTTCAACATTAGTAATAACTCCGTATAGCAACAGTTGTCCTTTTTCTGTCCCTGGTATGATACATTTATCATCAATTACACAAACCTCCCCTTTTGCTTCCTCTCTTTTCACCACAAGCTTTAACATCTTAAATTTTCATTTGACATACTGCTTACCTAAATTATTTCATGTGTGTTCCCATCCATGGAAATTCATTTTTGTGTGACATAAATCCCTACCCTCTTCTATTTCACAGTAATAAAACTTTATACTGAACTGCGAAAGAGATAGGTAACCAACCACACAGTTTAAATTAAGTGCAAGATATACATGTTTGAATATTCTGTTTTCTGTCTAGGATGTGTAGAGACAGGTCCTGTTTGTGCCTGAATATTCCATCATCTTATTCAAGGTGTTGGAGTTAAATCACTTAAGAACAGTTTTTTTGTTTTGTTTTTTCCACTTTGATTCAAAATAACTGCTGCTATGGGAAAAAAAAAAAAAAAAAAAAAAAACCCAGTAGAAGTGCAGTTATGAAATAACATGTGCTTTTAAAAAATCTCTTATAAATACTGATTACGGTCAGGTTTGGTCTGTGATAGAAGCAGCTCTGTGAGTTGAGCACATGCCAATGAGATTAAAAATTTATCCAGGGTTGGTGTTCACAGGGACTGTTATCCCTCAGTACCTTCAACGGTTTCCAGTCCTTGTCCATGCTAACCTTTGCCTATTTCTGCAGCCATGGTGAATATCTTGTTCATTGGATTTTATTAGCATTTAAAATTTTGACATTTGGAAAAGCACAATCTCCCTTCTTTTTTATCCTGTCATTTTTAATGTATAAGTGTCTAGGCTCTTTCCAATTTTTCAGTTTCTCTGTCCTAGCTCCAGAAGATTATAATTTTGAAAAATCATAATTATTTTCCTTGTTTGTGGCCAGAACATATCAAGTCCATATAAAGACATTTTAATCAGAGGCATCATTCATACAATTTAAACATCAGAGTTTATTTCTGCCCCAATTATTTGGTATTACTGGTGAAATTAGTTTCAGTCTGAATCATTTATTTTATTATGTTGATTCTTTACCATTTCTGCTGATATGATAATAATAATGCTAGACATTTGTAGAGCCATGTAGAGTTTCCAAAATGTTGTCACATATGTAGTTATTTGATCCTCATATGCTTTGTGGAGTAATCAATCATCTTATCAATAAATAAACAGAGGAACAGAGAGTCCTGCTCTGGATCACACATAGTAAGTGGTGAGGCCAGAACAAAGCATGATTCCAGAATTCTTTCCACTGTATCATACTATTACTAATGTCTGTTTACTGTTGCTTACATTGCTTTTAGGAGCTCTGGTAGCGTAGTGCCTAAGGCACTTGACTGCTAACCAGAAGGCTGGCGGTTCAAACCCATCAGCCACTCCTCAGACGGAAGGTTGGGCAATCTACTTCCATAGTGATACTGCCTTGGAAACCCAAGGAGGGGTCGCTATGAGTTGGGTCCAACTTGATGGCAAATAACAACAACACCATATTGCTTTTAAATATCCAAACATCACTCCACCCTCTGCATCACTGTATCATCATTCATGCCACATTGGATGTTCTCTCTTTACTAGACTGCACGCAGCCCTTACTAAACTGTGAGCTACTCAAAGACAAGCCCCTAGTAAGGCCCTTCCATCTGCTTTCTGAGTGACTGTGGGGCTAGAAATATTCATCTTTTATTAGTTGTAAATTGCTTTCAGTCCATGATTTTTAAGAAGATATTTTAAATATTGGGATACTCAAGAGGAAGGCATGTTGTCCATGTCAGAAGTAGAAAGGAAAATCAGGAAAGTGCCTGATTTACTTGAGAGTATCTGGTGAGTCAGAGACAGAGAGATGAAAAATGCCCGCGTTCCTCGTGCTCCAACTATGTCTGCATCACCATAGTCAACTGTCCTGGGATCACACAGACTGATCCTAGTGAGAGGCTGTAAGCAGCATGCACAGTATCCCCATATCCCTTGTGCAGGCTACAACTGTTTTAAAAGAACTGTGTCAAACTGGACATTTTCTTCCATTCTAATTTATTTGTGTTCCTGTAGCCATGCCTCCACTTCTAAGCACTAATCACTTCTCTAGGTGAGTTTAAGTACCTAATTATTAAGAGCCCTCAAAATTTCTAGTACCATCTTCAATATAGTTAGTGCCCTTTCTGTCCCATTTGCCCCCTGTGCTTGGAACTGAATCAGTATAGCAAATATTCCTAATGAAGAATCATGAGACAGGGTTAAATTTACAAATTAAGCAATTCCTTTAGTTTTTATGTTAATTACTTTTATCTTTCAATTCCCACCCTCCATTTGCCTAAAATCCATCCCACCGTGAGATGAAAAAAGCAATGCTGCTATGACATTTCAAAAAGAAATACTGAAACTTAGGACATTTTTCAGAGATTCTTGTTACCTGTAGCTATTGCATATAGCATCAGATAACCTAGGCTTCCAGGGAATATTAGAAGAATACATTAACAGATTTAGTATTAATCTCTAGAATCCCAGATTCATTTCCTGTTCAGGTTAAATGTCCTCTTGATTTTTATAACAAACAATAATACAAAAAAAAAAATTGATTATAACCATTAATGGAGGCTTAAAATATTAACTTTCATAGCTTTAACCCAGTATCTATAATTAAATGCAAAAAAGCTAAGTTAATGCAATGTTAAGGCTGAGATTCTAATTGCACAAAAGTCACAAAATTTAAAATGAAGGCTTCTAGTGCCACTCTCTCTCAGTTCTAGAACATTCATCCCAGGCTGCTTTTTGTTTTTTTTTGTTTTTACAATGTATGTTTAATTTAAATGTGCCTGTGCTAGAGTTCGTGAGACAAAATATGAAGCACAATAGTTTAAATTCAACTTGTAGATGTCTGCCTAAAGTTTTATACATTGAGCAATACTGGAAAAATATCATTTTTACATTATCATGTCCCATACGAGTGATTACATTATTCCTATTTAGGATTTATCAATTTTCTCTAACCTTCATTTATAAGGAGCTCTAGTGGCACAGTGAGTAAGGCATTTGGCTACTAACCAGAAGGTTGGTGGTTCAAACCCACCAACTGCTCCATAGGAGGAAGATGAGGCAGTCTGCTACTGCAAAGACGTACAGCCTTAGAAACCCAACAGGGGTCGCTATGAGTGAAAACTGACTCTATGGCAGTGAGGTTTTTTTTAACCTTCATTTCTGACTACAAACTAGTCATACTCTGGAAAAGAAAGAGAATTAATGTAAAAACAAAACAAGCAAACCAAAACAAACAAACAAACAAACAAAAAAAACCCAACCTGTGGGCTGTGTTAGGACATATGGGTCTATTTCTTCAACATATGTCAAAGGGTGTTCATGTGGGACTACTTACTACTTAAGAGAGTAACTCAGAATATTTCAGTTTAAGGACATATCTAGTAGAACAAGGAAAGTTTTAGAGATGGATAGGGATTCAAATTCTATGAATGACAATCAAGGTGACTTCGAGTAAATTATTTAAAATCGCTGAGTCTTTTTATCAGAGTAATAATACCCACTTCATAGGACTATCATGTAGATTCAATGAAGTACTGTATGTAATACAGGCTTCACAAAGCTCACTCAGAGTTTATAATACTGTATCAAGTATTACCATTAAAGAACGGCTAATCATAAAATAACCATCATTTTGGCTCCCCATAGGTGTTTATGAAATACAAAACAATAATTATTT
This sequence comes from Orycteropus afer afer, assembly GCF_000298275.1. Classification (NCBI taxonomy): domain Eukaryota; kingdom Metazoa; phylum Chordata; class Mammalia; order Tubulidentata; family Orycteropodidae; genus Orycteropus; species Orycteropus afer. The sequence continues at coordinate 991,403 of NW_006921782.1, forward strand.
AAAATTAATTTTTTTTCCATTTTTTAAATTGTGATTTGGGTGAAGATTTACAGAGCAAATTCACTTTCCATACAGCAGTTCACATATACTTTGTCTCATGTCATTGACCACAGTTTACCACAAAGCAACAGCTCCCTTCCCTCTTCCTCCCCATAGTTACCTCTTCCCAGTGCCCATCCCTCCATATTCTCCTGCCCCATGAGCTGTTTCCCTGTGCATAAGCAGCCATTCTTTCTCCCATGATTGTTCTCTCCAAGGTGTGTATCTACTTGAGGTAAATGTTTAACTCACATGCCTGTATTTTGTTGGGCTGCAAACCACAGGTGTGGGTTCAATTCCAGACCTGAAGGGCAGCTAGGGGCCATAGTCTCAGTGGTTCCACCAGGCTCTATCAGACCAGCGAACCTGGTCCCCACCTTTTTACTAAAATTAATTGCACTGAAAGATACATGTAGTTACTTTTTAAAAAGAATAGTTTCCTTCCATTAGGTGGTTATCAATGGTTTATTGCTGAGTGCCCCTACATGCTCAATACCTGAGGCATTGAGGCATCAACTCTGAAGGGAAGTAAATTAAATAAATTCTTAGATATTGGGCTTCCATGCCTGAATTTTCCTTCAAATTTTATGAAAAAAATTGTGTCCAGATAGAGAACACACTTGAGAAATTCTAGTCCAACATGCAATTTAGAGAAAAAGTTACAAATCATAAGTATATAATGGCTTAAAGCTAAAGTGTCACCTCAACCATAACAATAATAAAAACTTCTAAATGCATTCTGGCAGGAATAAATAAAAGTGGCAAACTTACTGTGGATGGTGCAGAGCCCAGGAAGGTAACCAAGTGAGTAAACAGCTAAGGCAGGATTATCCTTATTTGGAGGAATTCATTCCAGATAGGAATTAGAGGGAGGGGATGAGGTAGGGAGAAAGGAGGTGGTGGGAGAGGGCCTTTGCATCTGAAAGCAGCTCAATTACCTTGTGGAATGAAAAGGAAATTTGTTTTTCCCTGTCAACAGTAATCTCATTTGAGGTCTAGCAGACTGGTACACAAAAGATACATGTGTTCCACCTACTTGGTTTTTCTCCTCTGGCAGCAAGGTTCCCAGATAGTGTTCAGGTGAATCAGACCCACTCAGACTAGCATAACCAAATTCCTTCCCAAAGGTATAAATACCAGTGCTTTCTTCAATAGTCTCATAACTTATTGCACAATTCCTGGCATATTTACTGTCAGGATTTGCTCCTAGGAATATTGTTATTGTTGTTGTTATGTACCGTCGAGTCAAACCCGACTCATAGCGACCCCTCCTTGGGTTTCCGAGGCAGTATCACTACGGAAGTAGGATTGCCCAACCTTCCTTCCGAGGAGTGGCTGGTGGGTTTGAACCGCCAGCCGTCTGGTTAGCAGGCAAGTGTCTTAGCCACTATGCTACCAGAGCTCCCCTAGGAATATTACAATGCAACAAATGGGTTTAAATGAAAGGAAGAAAGATCTATGCTGAAACTGTGAATTACATTTTATAAAAATTACTGAAACCAAAAAATCTCACACATATATACTACTCATAAAAACATACATGACCAATAATTTCTTAGTCCTACTGTCTCTCTGATAAGTCAATGGTGTGGATGAGGTTTCTCTGAAGAGAGGATCAATGAGCTCAGCCTCAAGTAAGAGAATCAGGACGATGTCCACTGACCCAAGTTTCAGCCCTCATCTCTGACTGCCTGTAATGTGGACCAACTTGCCTATCTTCTTCTTCTTCTTCTTCTTTTTTTTTTTTGTAGTTTGTTTCCTTTTTTGTTGTTGTTGTTGAGAATATTCACAGCAGAACATATACCAACTCAACAACCTCTGCATGCACAATTCAGGGACAGTGACAACATTCTTCAAATTGTACAACTGTTCTCCTTTTCCAAATTGTCCTCCCCATTAATTTTGCCTAGCTTCCTGATACTTCATTTTCTTAACAACAATTAGTATATTGACTATAAACCTTTTTAGTTCCTTTAGATTCTATTAGAAATTCACTGTTTCCAGCATGAGTCAGAAAGGCTAATTCTTCACTTTCAAACTTAGTATCATTCAAGGGTATTTTATATAGGTAAGTACTGATACACAAACAATGTGAACAGCTTACCTAATTTACCTAATTTGATCTAAATAGATACTATTTTTAACTAAAAAGGGCCAAAAAAAAAAAAAAAAAAAAAGCGTGACCTTGTGTACCAAACAGAATTAAGGAAATTACATAAGCTAAGGACCTCATTTTAAAGCACTCTAGCTTTCTACACCCCTAACATATTTCTCAGACTTAATTGCAATAGTGTACAGTTTTAACACCAGACAAAAAACTACGATTTCAGTGGTCATATATGCAGAAAAAGAAAGCAACGGCTATCTTCTAGGAAGGAGGGTTCTCTTTTTATAATAGTATAATTCCGAAACACCACCACTCATCTGTCAGTTTGTTGTACTGTGGTGGAATGCATGTTTCTGTGAAGCTGGAGGCTACACCACTGGTGTTGCAAAATGCCAGCAGGGTCACCCATGGTGGGCAAGTTTCAGTGGAGCTTCCAGACTACTACAGAATTGGAAGAAGGAAGGGGCCGTCAACTTCTCAAAGAATTGGCCAATGAAAACGTTATGAATAGCAGTGATATACTGTCTGTTATATTTACTGGAAAACTTTATGAATAGCCCTGAAACACTGATATATTGCCAGAAGATGAGCCCCTCAGGTCAGAAGGCACTCAAAATACTACTGGGGAAGAGCTGTTTTTTCTGAGTAGAGCCAACCTTAATGATGTGGATTGAGTAAAGCCTTCAGGACCTCCATTTGTGATGTGGCATGACTCAAAATGAGAAGAAACAGCTGCAAACATCCATTAACAATCAGAACATGGAATGTATGAAGTATGAATCTAGGGAAATTGGAAGTGGTCAAAAATGAAATGGAACACATACAGCTTGATATTCTAGGCATCAGTGAGCTGAAATGGATTGGTTTTGGCCATTTTGAATCAGACAACCATATGAACTACTATGCCAGGAATGACAAAGTGAAGAGGAATGGCGTGGCATGCATTACCACAAAGAATATTTCCAGATCTACCCTGAAGTACAATGCTGTCAGTCATAGGATATTATCTATACACTTACAAGGAAGATGAGTTAATACTACTATTATTCAAATTTACACACCAACCACTAAAGCCAACCTCAAAAATCCCACTGCCATCAAGTAGGATCCGGCCCATAATGACCCCTCCTTGGGTTTCTGAGGTGGTATCATTACAGAAGTAGATCACCCAACCTTCCACCCGAGGAGTGGCAATACACCACCAGAGCTCCCGTTAAAGCCAAAAATAAGGAAATTAAAGATTTTTACCAACTTCCACAGTCTGAAATTGACCAAACATGCAATCTAGATGTATTGATTATCACTGGTGATTGGAATGTAAAAGTTGGAAATAAAGAAGAGTCACCAGTAGTTGGAAACTATGGCTTGGTTGATAGAAGTAACATGGAGATCGTATGATAGAATTCTTCAAGACCAACAACTTATTCATTGCAAATACCATTTTCAACAACACAAATGTCTGCTATATATGTGGACTTCACCAGTGGGAGTACACAGGAATCAGACTGACTACATCTATGGCAAGAGGCAAGGGAGAAGCTCAATCTCTTCAGCCAAAACAAGGCCAGAAGTTGACCATGGAACAGACCATCAATTGCTCATATGCAAGTTGAAGCTGAAGCTGAAGAGAATTAAAAGAAGTCCAAAAGAGCCAAAATATGACCTTGATTATATCCTGCCCTGAATTTAGAGACCATCTAAAGAATAGATTTGATGCACTGAACACCAATGAATGAAAACCAGAGGAATTGGATGGCATCAAGAACATTATCCATGAAGAAAGCAAAAGGTCATTAAAGAGACAGGAAAGGAAGAAAAGACCAAAATGGATGTCAGAAGACACTCTGAAACTTGCCCTTGAATGGAGAGTAGCCAAAGCAAATGGAGGAAATGACAAGATAAAAGCTAAACAGAAGATTTCAAAGAGCAGCTCGAGAAGACAAAGTCAGTTATTACAATGAAATGTGCAGACACCTGGAGTTAGAAATCCAAAAGGGAAGAACATGCTCAGCATTACTCAAGCTGGAAGAACTGAGGAAAAATTCAAGTTCTGAGTTGCAACACTGTAAGATTCTATTGGCAAAATTTTGAATGATTCAGGAAACATCAAAAGAAGATGGAAGGAATACATAGAGTTACTGTACCAAAAATAATTGGTTGATGCCATCCATTTCAGGAGGTGACATATATCAACAACCAATGGCACTGAAGGAAGAAGTCGAAGCTGCACTGAAGGAATTGGTGAAATAACGCTCCAGGAATTGACGAACTACCCACTGAGATATTTTGACAAATGGATGTCATGCCTGAGGCACTCACTCATCTATGCACAAAAATTTGGAAGACAGCTAGCTACCTGGTTAATTGATTGGAAGAGATCCATACTTGTACCCATTCCAAAGAAAGGTGATCCCACAGAATGTGGAAATTATCAAACAATATCATTAATAATATCACACATAAGTAAAAACGTGCTGAAGATAATTAAAAAATGGTTGCAGCTGTGTATTGATAGAGAACTTCCAGAAATGCAAGATGGATTCAGAAGAGGACATGGAACGACAGATATTGCTGATGTCAGATGGATCTTGGCTGAAAGCAAAGAATACCAGAAAGATGATTACTTGTGTTTTATGGATTATGCAAAAGTGTTCCATTGTGTGGATCACAACAAATGATAGATAACATTGAGAAGAATGGGAATTCCAGAACACTTAATTGTGCTCATCAGGAACCTATACAAATCTGTCATTTGAACAGAACAAGGGGATACTTCATGGTTTAAAACGAGGAAGGGATTGTGTCTGGGTTGTATTCTTTCACCATCTCTACTCAATCTGTATGCTGAGCAAATAATCCGAGAAGCTGGATTATATGAAGAAGGACGTGGCATCAGGATTGGGGGAAGACTAATTAACAACCTGTGATATGCAGATGACTCAACTTTGCTTGCTGAAAGCGAGGATGACTTGAAGCACTTATATGGATTATACCTCAGCATAAAGAAAACAAAAATCATCACAACTCATCCAATAAATAGCTTCATGATAAATGGAGAAAAGATTGAAGTTGTCAAAGATTTCATATTGCTTTTGATTGATTCCACAATCAATACCAATGGAAGCAGTAGTCAAGACATCAGGTGGTGTACTGCACTGGGAAAATCTGCAAAAGACCTCTTTAAAGTTCTTAAGAGCAAGGATGTTTCCTTGAAGACTAAACTGCACTTAACCCAAGCCACGGTACAATTGCCTCATATGCATGTGAGATCTGGACAATGAATAAGGAAGACTGACCAAGAATTGATGCTTTTGAGCTGTGGTACTGGTGAAGAATACTGAAAATATCATGGACTGCCAAAAGAACTAACAAATCTGTCCTGGAGGAAGTGAGCAGGAATGCTCCTTAGAAGGCCAGACTTCATCTGACCTATTTTGGTCATGTTGTCAGAAGGGACCATTCCCTAGAAAAGGATATCATGCTTGGTAAAGTGAAGGGTCGACAAAAAAAGGGGAAGGCCCTCAATGAGATGGATTGACACAGTGGTTGCAATGATGGGCTCAGGTATAGCAACTATTGTGAGGCTGGTGCAGGACCGGGCAGTGTTTTGTTCTGTTGTGCATTCGTTCTGTTGGTCATTATGAGTCAGAGACAACTCAATGGCACATAACAACAACAACTATTTCAAAGCATTTGAAAATTTTTTCTTTTTAAGGTTTTCACACAAAAATTACTTTGTGAATAAGGATAAAACATCTCAGGATATAGGCAAATATTGTTAATTTAAACACTCCCCTTCCCATTCCAGGAACTCACTAAAACCAAAAAAGAAACAATTTTTAGATTATTCATTCATTTGTTCAGCAGCTATTTGTTGAGTGTACATGTCTCTGGCACTGTGCTAAGCAGTGAGCAGGAGGGTGCGGATTTCTGCTCTCACAGTGCTCACAGCACTCTTATATCTACTACCATTAAGGAAAAACTAGCTGTAGTTAGGCTTAGTAGAATCAGCCACAGAGATGAATGACATTCAGTGCAGTGATCACTGAAGTTTTATTTCACAAAAGATTTTTAAAACAATAAAACAAAACAATCAAACCCTTTGCTATTGAGTTGAATCTGGCTCATAGTGACTCTACAGGACAGAGTAGAACTGTTTTTTGTAGAAGCAGACTGACACATCTCTCTCCCATGGACTAGCTGGTAGGTTCGATCCACTGACCTTTCAGTTAGCCTTCTAGCACTTAACCACTGTGCCACTAGGGCTCCTTTTAAATGGTAATTTATTTAAATAAGTTTTTTCAAATATATATATATATATATATAATTACCATTTTGCTAAAATGCTGAGAACTGCTAACTAATTTTTGAAATTATGAAAACAAAGAAAAAAATGATTTGTGGAACAAGTCTTTTTTATGTAAAAACACATTACCTAAGGGCAATAAAAATTACCTCTAGTGGTCTTAAAAACTAACTTTTCAAATGAGTAGAGTGTTTCTAAGCTATGTCACAAAACTTATTCATTTAGCCAGAATTTATTTAGTACCTACAACATGGAAGATGGTATCTCTAGGAACTAATTTTACTCTATTAATAAGCATGGAATAATGATTACCTATTTGATGCAGCTATCATGAAGAAATCCTGTAAGAAAATGAAAACAAAAGGGATCATGAAATTGATATATATATTAAAACACAAGAATTCTGCTCACCCTCTTCTTTCTACTTGGGATGGTCTTATCCATGAGTGTCCCTATATATGAAAGAGAGAAAATGTGTTCTGGATATTTATGCTCTGGGGTAGGCTTATTTGTTGTTGTTATTTGCCATCGAGTCGGACCCAACTCATAGCCACCCCTCCTTGGGTTTCTGAGGCAGTATCACTACGGAAGTTGATTGTCCAACCTTCCTTCTGAGGAGTGGCTGGTGGGTTTGAACCACCAACCTTCTGGTTAGCAGTCAAATGCCTTAGGCACTATGCTACCAGAGCTCGCAGGTAGGCTTGCTTATACTTAATCAAAAAGGAATACAAAAGAACACTTCCATTGTTTTGGGATGCTTCTGTATCTCAAAGAAGAGCAATGTGTGGCCTTTTGCATTTACTAAAGTGCTACCAAGTACCATCAGAGTGTTCACAATATAAAGTCATTTATTCTCTTTGCAGAGTGATTTAGAAATTGCCCTTCTCAGGATTTTCTATCACATGAACTATCATTTGTATACTACCTTCTAGTTTGCAAAAAGCCTTTGCGTTCATTTTGTTGTTTAGTTAGAAGGCAGAAGCAGTGTGTGATGATTAAAAGTACTGGCCTTGGTGGCAGAAAGACCAGCATGTTTACCAAAGCCATTTACTTACTGGCTTTATACCTTGTGCGAAACACTTGATCCCTTTAAACCTTGATTTTGTCATTTGTATAATGAAGATAATAATACCTATCTTATAGTAATCCTACGGGATGGTTCTACTTCATCTTAATGGTGGTTCTGAGTCAAAATTGACTTGATGACAGTGTTTATTTCCCCTTTAACCCATAGCAAAGAAACCAAGGACTTCTCAATAGTCGGTTTCTCTACATCAGGCTGGAAGGAAGGGGATGTTCACCATTACTAAGAGTCTATAACACAAGTCTCCAGTTAACGTATCGGCCTCTAAAAGGTCTTGGATCTGAATCATCTTCATGAAATGGTTCTATAATTTGTTTCTAAAAAATCCTGTCCATATACTTTCAGAGAGATAGTCCTTCTTTGGGAGGAAGACATGAAATTTAATTCTAGATCTTTAACCCCGGGATTATATTCCCTGGAGTAACCCATGTGCTGCCATTTGATTTTATTAGGTGGGCTAAAATAGAGTCAGGAGGAGATTTCTTTACATAACATCTGTCCTGACAGGACCTTGAGAGAGTCATTTAAATTTTTCTAATGAAGAATTTTCAAGATCCATAAGTACCAGAAAAATCTTGATGGTTTTCTCCTCTACAGATTCATTGATAATTCTCAAACATAGGGCTGGAAGAACTAAAAGAAAGTAGTACATTTTGCACAGCGTAAAGTGGTGGGTGTGGATGTTTTTGGAGTCAGTCAGTCTATGGCAGCTGACTGAGTCACATTTGTGTTTGTTGCCCACTTACATCTTTAGAGAGGAGCCTGCGTGGGGATGCCCATCAGATGTACTCATTTAAGGACAAATCCATTTGAATTTTATAACAACATTTGGAAAGCTTGTTCTACTGAATGGTGAATCTAGCCCACAGTCTCCAAGAACAATTGTTCGGGTAGATCTATTGCATAGATCCTTTGTACTACTTTACATGGAAGAAGGCTTCTAATGAAAGACTCTGTCTGAGAGTTCTGAGTGCTTTACCTGTTCCTCAAACATTCTGAAGCTCCCGTCTTGGAGCAGTGGGTTACAGATGTGCACTGAGTCTTCATGAAACATACAACTACTTTTTCTTTCTTTTATCATGACTGGAGAATTCAAATATCTGGATGATATCCAGTGGTCATATGTTTTGTTAATTAGTCAGTAAACATTTACTTGAAGAAGTATATGTGGTCAACTCTGGAAAAGCTGTCCATTCCTTGAAGGTGTTTACAATCTTGCTGGAGATGAGAAAACAACAAAATCTATACAGGCATAACAGCTCAACACTTATAGATCCACAAAAAAATGAGTATGTAAAGACTTTAGGGTGATACATAGGATAAAAAAAGAAAAAGAAAAACTTGGAAGGGAGTGATGGATATACATTTTCCAAAGGGAGAGAGAAAAGTATCATAGTGGGGAAAGAGAGAATAAACAAGAGCATAGAAAATAGCATGCTGACCGACTGGGCTGAAATAGAGGCAGCAGGAATATAAAGACGAGGAGGGCAACTACAGGTGCAGGTTGGTGGAGTTTGGGAACCGACTCACTGCCAAGGTGCTAAACTGAAGCCCTTGGTCATCCTACCTTAGGGGAAACTGAAATTGATGGAGACCTTGGAGTTGGAGAAGAAGAGGAGGTCAAGGAGGATAATTAGTAGCAGAGGCCCTTGACAGATAGATGAAGAATTTAAAATTTAATCTGTAAGTAGGAAGAACCCAAAACAATCCACTGTCATAGAGTTGATTCTGATTCATAGCAGCCCTAGAGAATGGAGTAGAACCATCCCATAGGATTTCCAAGGCTGTAAATCTTTACAGAAGAGTAGCTGGTGGGTTCAAACTGCTGAGCTTTTGGTTAGCAGCTGAATGCTTTAAACCACGATACCACCAGAGATGGAAGAAAGAAAGCAGTATAGAATCCAAGGGCAAGAAACAAAATGAGAAAAAATAATGAGTGAGCAGTTATTTCTACATACTTAAGAGGGCTGTTTTGTGAAAATAGCCTGAAGGAATGGTGGTCTATTTCCAGGAGTTGTGACAGGAACTAAGGGCTACTATTTCTAGGCCTAATGTGGGACTATGGCAATAAGGAGAAGGAAACAGCAGCTGAAGAGATATTGTGGAGGGAGAACTAGCTGAATTTAGTGACTGCCTAAATGAACATGAAGAGAGAAAGAGAGAAAAGACTTTTAAAATGACCCCACTGTGGATGGGTGGAGTGGAAGCTGTTTTGCTCAGTGATGGGACATGTACAAATGATTAGGATTATGTCTGTGTGTACATTTATGTGTGTGTGTAAACTAGCAATGCAAACTCAAGAGTAATGGTCCCTTTTCCCCAATGTTACATAACAGCTTACAACTTTCACTCAATTACTCATTTCTTTCTTAAACAACTATTTATTAAATATCTACTTTGTGTAAGGTACAGAGATATGAGATTCACCACTGAGTAGAAACTAGTTTATACCTCACTGCAGTATTGTTTAAAAGGTACATTTTCATTTTCTATACTAATTTTCCATTGTTCGTAATTCTTAGGCTGCCAATCTAACAGTGCTTTCTTCAGTGATAGATGTGCCATCTTAACACAGTTCATAATCAAATTAATTTTCTTAGTGTACTTGGATATCTTTTTTTCTCAAATTGCATTCTTATATTTAAATGAAGGTGGTGAATGAGATGGTTTTTGGTTAAAATGGGCTTACATTTCCATTCAGATCTGTTCTGATGAAAAAACATGTGGCTCCTGGGAATGGATACACATACATGTACACATTCCATACCTTACTCAGGTTTTGACCTCATGGCAATGGCATTAGAACTTAATTATACTGTGTATTCCTGCTTACTTATGGGTGAGAGGAGAAAGGAAAACTCATAGTAATTTTGCATAAACCATTGTACAGGCATTCAATGGCAGTGGCTTCTGTTTGTCATCAATGCAGGTTTATCTGAAACCTGTAGGGAGTAGACCTTCCATACTGGTCTGTTATGTCATCTCACGTCTTCTGTGTAACTTATATTTAAGGAACTGAAAAGTCCTAGAAGGTCAGTTTCAGAATTGAGTTCATCTACAATGCACCAAGAGCTCTGGTAGCATAGTGGCTAAGACACTTGCCTGCTAACCAGAAGGCTGGCGGTTCAAACCCACCAGCCACTCCTCGGAAGGAAGGTTGGGCAATCCTACTTCCGTAGTGATACTGCCTCGGAAACCCAAGGAAGGGTCGCTATGAGTCAGGTTTGATTCGATGGCACATAACAACAACAACAACAACAACAACAATGCACCAAAAGGAATCAAGTGTTAGAAACAAAGTTGGACTATTTCTTAAATGTTATTATAAAGTGAGAAGCACAGAATATGGATATAGGAATCTCATTACTTCGTAATTATTAAGACCTAAAAGTTTATTTTGTAGAAAACTAGTCATGGGAGAGAAAATAATTTCTCCACAGTGGTTAAAGAAAAAAAGTGCCCACAGAAATAAACAAACATATGAGAGCCTCTTAATATACGAAGGTATTACTATATTTATTTCTGACCTTTGGCTAGTGAGAAAATAAGAAGGATGACAGTTCTATAGCTATTCTATATAATGGCAGATGCTCCTCTTATTCAAGGAAACAAAATCCTTTTATGACATTTCACTAAATATCTATTCAACCAAACAGTATTTTATGTCCTCATGTTAGTCTCATTCACTACTCTTTGTAATTTTAAATGAGACCCTTTCTTAAGCAACCTAGCTTGTGTGTTAAACCAAAACCAAACCAAACGCACTGCCACCGAGTTGGATCTGACTTATAGGCACCCCTCCTTGGGTTTGCGAGGCGGTATCACTACAGAAGTAGATTACTCAAACTTCCTTCCATAATGTATGATCAAATACTTTCTTTAAGATGGATTCACTGGTAATTTGTAGTAGATGACCTATTAGAGTGTGAAAATTGTATACAAGAATTCTTTTTATCAGTCCTATCATTTCTACTTTCTTTACTAACATGTTATGATCAAATCAATGACAAAATACAATTCAATATTCAACATACATTTTCAATGCTCTTTTCTTTTCCTTCATTACTAGTACCACAATGGCTTCCCATACTTAAATCTATGCAATACAATCCATTCTCTGCTATTGCCTCATTTTCTTTTTGTAAACAGAAATGTGGCTTTCACACAAAAATTTTCACCAAACTATTAAAGTGTTAATGATGCCCAATTTAGGACATACACAATTTACTACTCTCATCCTTTGAGTCTTTTTTTCCCCCCAGTTTTCTAAACATCATTGTAAGAATATGCTTTCCAAGAAAGCTGTGGAGAGGGCTGATTTCACAGTGGATAATAACTTGACTTTTTTTCCTTTCTTTTGGTGATCTAGCAGTCAGTCCTAGGAGTTAAAAAGTGCACGTTGTAGTTGACACCTTTCTTGCTTGAACAAGTGTCTTGAACCATCTCATTTCTACTGTTTTCCTTTTCTGTTTCCTCAATTTTCCTCCCATAATATATTCTTTCTACCTCTGTGCATCTTTTCTTACAAAAACACCTTTTATTGTGATTTAGGTGCAATTTTACAAACCTCATTCATTTCACATTCAACAGTTTACATACATTTTGTTTGTCGACACTGATTACCATTCCCACAATGTAACAGCTCTCCTACATCCTCCCTGTCATTATCCCTTCCCTATATCCTTCTTGCCTATGCATTCCTGCCTCCCTATCTTTCTCTTGTGCAAACGCTGTCCTTCTGATCTTCCATGGTTGACTATAGCAAGGCATGCATCTCCCTAGTACAGTTGTTCAGCTCGTAGTCTTATCTATTGTTTGGCTGAGAGTTGAGTCTCAGAAATGAGTCCAATTCCAGGCTCAAGGGGTAACTCAGGGCCATAGCCTTGGGGCATTCACCAGACTCATTCTGACAAATAATCCTGTTTTTTTTTTTTAATGGTTTTGAATTTTTTTCCACATTTTTTTCTCCCACTCCGTCCAGGACCTCCAATTTTGATCCCTTTCTGAGTAGTTGGCATTGGTAGCCGGGCAACTGTATCTTCTTTGTTTCTCTCTTATTACATCTGATCCTATTTTTCTTATGCAATCAAAATGTTTCCTTAGTACCTTTAGGTTGTTCACTTGTTGGTTATATTTTCATCACTTTTTCCATACTTTGGTTGATGACTTGCATAGAACATATACATATATCAAGCTGATCTGCATTCACTGCGGGTTGGTTGAAGTCCAAATTGCAAGTTGATTTGTGTACAGCTTTGAATAAGCATGATGCCAGACAAGCCTGCCATTCTTCAGCCTATTTCCTCTTTACTTATGGAGGAAGCCTTGAAGATAATAAGTGTGTTGTTTTTGTCATCTTTAAAGCTTTCCCTCACTCTTGAGGAATACAATTAGAATTTCTTATTTTCTGGTCCTGTCCTTACTCTCTCTCTCTCTTTTTTTCCCCCCAGTTTTGGGATTAAGTTATCTTTTCCTCATACAGAGCTGAAAAGCACTTGGCTTAATTTTTTAAAAAAGAGGATCTGGAGTAGGAGATACCTAAGGGTTTGAAAACAAAGGAGGCTTGTATTTGACAAGGATTAAAAATTTTTGTATTTCCAATGTTGAATATAGAGTTGCTTTTATTTATCAATCTAACTTTCCTGAAATAGTATGGGAAATTCTCAAAAAAAATTCCCTGTTCACAATGAGGATGATTTGATTCAAGTAATAATATTTATTGAGTACTCTATCATGTCTCAGACATTGTACCAAGCATTGCAGGAGATTAAAATGAGTATTACAGACCTTTTTTTCACTTACAGAAACCATACCTAGCAGAGTAGATTCAACAATTTGTAGACAATGATGCAAATTAAGCACTATGTTTCATTAAAGAAGTGAAGGTTTGTTGGGGTCTACAGGAAGAATGGATGATTTTCCTTGCACGGTGAATGGTGAAGAGGTATGGGCACTAAGGGCTTCATAGCAATGGGATTTGGGATGAGCCTTTAAGGACAGATAACATTTGACAGACAGACACAGTGTCAGATTACCCAAGAAGCAAGGTACAAAAACTCACTGCCATTGAGTTGATTCCTGCACCCAGGTCTAACTGTGCCTTCTCAACACTCTGCAGTGTGCAATTTCACCTGCCCTCTACCATATCAAAGATGAGGTGAAAACCATACAAAATTGCTCATCACAGATGAGCAAGTAAACACAATTAAGCCCATGGTACTTTGCTTAATAGGAGCTCTGGTAGTGTAGTGCCTAAGGCACTTGACTGCTAACCAGAAGGCTGGCGGTTCAAACCCACCAGCCACTCCTTGGAAGGAAGGTTGGGTAATCTACTTCCGTAGTGATACTGCCTTGGAAACCCAAGGAGGGGTCACTATGAGTTGGATCGGACTTGACGATAGTGCGTTTGGTTTGGTTTGGTATTATATTTAATGCTCACCCCATCATACTCAATGTAGTATATTTTCCCAGACTATTAAGAAATACTACTTTTAAAATCAGAAAGGGGTGTGAGCAGTTGCACACAGGTTATGCCCATATTGGAAATACCTCACTATGGTCCTCAAAGAAATAAACCTCATAGAAGTTTTATTGTTTAAAACAGGGCTTCAAACTGGTTCATTCTGTTTGACCCCCTTCTGAGAATTTGCATTCCCACCCCAGCTATATTGAATGAGAATCTACATTTTAACAGGGTCCCCAGGGTTCCCAGGTTCTCACAGATCTTGTTAAAATGTAGATTCTGATTCAGTATAGCTGGGGTGGAAAAGCAAATTCTCAGCAGGGGGTCAAACTGGAATGAACTGGTTGGAAGTCCTGGTTTAAAAACATGTTTAATTCTATAAATAAATAGAAAGCCATCTTCAGCTAAAAAAAATGGAGACTCTAGATAAGCAAGTATGCATACTGCTTATCACATAATTACCATATTTCCTTATTACTTTGTCTCTAACTAGAGTTTTCTGAGCATGTTCATCAAGAAAGAAGGCAGGTGGCAAGGGTTACAAAAACCTAGTCCAAATAATGATACCTTTTTGAACTTTGTTCTTGCCTCCTTCAGGTTTTTTTCACTTCCCTTGGCAATTAATTAATCAATTCCACCTTAGAGTCATTAAAATAATAGAAAAGTTACAGAGACTGTGTAAAATGTTCTGTGGTCTATTTCCAAACAGCTTCAAATTAATGGGAGAATAGCTAAAGTCAAAAGAGCTTTTTCTCTGACATGGATTTCTAAGCAATATAATTATGGTTCACTCTATGGTTATGAGTTTTGGGAGCTTCCACTAAAAAAGCATTTACTGCAGATGTGGCCATTGGCTGTTATACCAGGCAATTTGATTCATGTTTGTCATTGTTGAAAGAAAAAACAAACAAAAAACCTTCTTGTCCTTGGTTTGGTATAGTAGATGAAGCTATACACAAAGGCTGGACATTGAAACATTCAAACATGGTCTTTCTGTTTCTTCATGTCTAAGGTGGAAGTTTAGAATATTTGAAGTCTATGAAGATTGTGCCTATTAATTTGTGATGCATATTTATCCTCAGAATTACTGTTTTCAACCACACTATTTTTTAAAATCATTTGATTGTGATTTAGGTCAAAGTTTACAAAGCAATTGAATTTCCCATTCAACAATTTACACACAGCTTGTTTTATGACTTTGGTTGCAATCCCCTCAACATGTCAACACTCTTCCCATTTCCAGTCTGGGCTGCCTATTTATTTGCCCAGCTCACCAGGCCCTGCCTGCCTTCTGAATTTTGCTTTTGGGTGAATGCTGCCCTTTTGGTCATTTATGGTTGATTGTTTTAAGAAGCATGTCCCTCAACAGGTGTTATTGTTCATTTTATAGGCCTGCCTATTGTTTGGCTGTAAGAGAGTTGGCTTCAGTTCTGAGTTTGAAGGGTGTATAAAGGCTATAGTCTCAGGGTTCCAGCAGTCTCTATCAGACCAGTAAGTCTGATCTTTTACATTAATTGGATTTTTGTTCTAATTTTTTCCCTCACTCTGTCTAGGACCTTCTATTGTGATCCCAGTCAGAGTGGTTGGTAGTAGCAGCTGGGTACCATTTAGTTCTTCTGATCTCATGCTAGTGAAGGCTGTGGTTGGCGTGGTTCATTTGTCCTTTGAACTAATTATTTCCTTGGCTCTTTGTTTTCTTCACTCTTCTTTGCTCCAGACGGGAAGAAACCAATAGTTGTATCTTTGATAGCCACTCACAAGCTTTTAAGACTGCAATTACTCTCATCAAAGTAGGATGCAGAACACTGGCTTTATGGACTATGTTATAAGTCTCCTGGGACTATGGTTCCTAGCCCTGATGCCCGGTAACTCAACCCTGCACAGTGTTTGTGACTAAGGTGGTTATGACTAAGAAGTTTTCCTGACTGTGCCTCTTATAGCTCTACTATATACCTGGATATAGTCACAGCACATACTAATATGAATGTAAAAATATCCACTGCCATATCTATATATGCACAAATCACATTATTTTATACAAACACAAAAACTGAATCCAAGTTGGACTGCTGAAACTGGGCCGCTTTAAGAAGTGTGCTTGGTGTAGCT
This sequence comes from Orycteropus afer afer, assembly GCF_000298275.1. Taxonomy (NCBI): domain Eukaryota; kingdom Metazoa; phylum Chordata; class Mammalia; order Tubulidentata; family Orycteropodidae; genus Orycteropus; species Orycteropus afer. The sequence goes on from NW_006921782.1 coordinate 1,007,511, forward strand.
TCAAAATTTTACTGTCTTTTCTATACATCCAGGTTTCTTTTATGGGACAGTTCTATGTATTTTTGCCAAGAGAGCAATTGGGAGTAATGCCTTGTATTTAATCAGGCATCTAGACTTAAGAAGAATTTCAGTTTGAGACTTTACTATGAGGCTGACACAGCAATTGAATATTAGTGACATTATATAGGACTTGAAGACCACCACCATTTTGTATTATATGTAAACCTATGATGTGGTACACAACGTTTTAACATTTCATTAAAATAATAGCTCAATTTATACTAATTTATGGCATGCAATAAGTTATTTTGTAGGAAAAATGTAATAAAGGAAAGTACAATTTAATTTTCATTTTCCCAAGCACTCAGCCTCTTCTTATCACCATTCTTAAAATATTTCTTTGTTGTTGTTAGGTGCTGTCAAGTTGGCTCCTACTCATAGCGACCTCATGCACAACTGAATGAAACACTGCCCAGTCCTGCATCAATCTCACAATCCTTGCTATGCCTGAACCCATCGTGGCAGCCACTGTGTCAATCCATCTCATTGAGGGCCTTCCCCTTTTTCATTGACCCTCCACTTTACCAAGCACGATATCCTTCTCCAGGAAATGGTCCCTTCTGACAACATGACCAAGTATTTTGCTTCCAAGGGGCATTCTGGCTGCACTTCTTCAAGGACAGATTTGTTCCTTCTCCTGGCAGTCCATGGTACTTTCAGTATTTTTCCACAGCACCACAACTCAAAAGCATCAACTCTTCTTTGGTCTTCCTTATTCATTGTCCAGCTTTCACATGCATATGAGGCGACTGAAAATATCATGGCGTGGGTTAGGTGCACCTTAGTTTTCAAAGAGACATCTTTGCTCTTGAGCACTTTAAAGAGGTCATTTGCAGCAGATTTGCCCAGTGCAATACAATACATCGTCTGATTTCTTGACTGCTGCTTCCATTGGTGTTGATTGTGGAACCAAGTAATATGAAATATTAGAAAACATTTTCTTTAGTCTCTGGCAAATCAGAGAAAAACCAGCATTCTGTATTTGATTATATGTATATCTACTCAAAGTATGCTTCACCCCCTTTTCTGATGCTGTAAAAATGTATTATAGCTTTCCTAATCCAAATTTATTATTAAACTGGTCAAGTTTACATTAGTTAAAATGAACACCATAAATCTATAATAATATAATTTATCTGTTATTCTCCTACTTATGGTTTGAAAATGTACTGTTCAAGACTGAAATGGTTCAACTATAACCAGACTCTATTTTCAGAAAAGCACAGTCTATACTTGTATATCTCTGCAACACCATCAGCAATTAACTTTGCCTTAGTGGGATTAATACAGTGTGTAAGGTCAGAATTCAGTAGACAAGAAGAGGAAGGGAGAATGAAACTCATTCACTGCCTTGCTAGATTCAGCAAAATAGCTTCCTTATTCCCACAATGTGAAATTTATCTTCCTTATTCTAGTGTATGGAAAGTCAGTTGCCCTAAAAATCTTCTACACAGAATTTTGTGCTATTCACCCTAAAAACACAAAGACCAGTTTGTGATAAAGAGATGAAGTCACCTACCAAATTGTATCAAATAGAACAGTTACCAAGCAAAATGTTTAAGAGGTAACTGTAACTTCCGTAGTGTCTTTCTATTCTCTTGAGCCTCAGAGATTTGAGGACAGAGGTCACAAATAGTTTATCCCTTTGGGTTAGAAAGCTTTTCTAGATGAGGTCATCATTTTCATTACTGTTTCTTCCCCTCTCACTAGAGTGTCTTTCTAAGGCAACGAAGGATCTCTTCCGTGAAATATTGAAGGCAGGGGATACTTGGAATGATTAAAAGAAACAAAGCTTTCCCATAGCACTTGTCCTTTTCTCTGTAAGGAGATGAGATAATATATAATCTCCATCCTATATTACTACCACAAGGGCAATTTGTAGGAGGAAGAGATGGATTTCTGGGAGTGAAATCCTATTGCATAGTCAGGGCTATTTTCAGAAAGGCTTATCTTCAATATCCTCATTTCAGAATTGGTCTCTTTGCTCTAAGTGATACTTTGGGCTATACCAAGAACTACCATCATTAAGAACTACCATGAAAGTTATCAGCTTGTTTATGGACTATCTGATGAAGAAAAAGAAGAACATTGCTAACTAAGGTTAACTTCTGCTGCTAAAATGTAATGTATATGGATACCTGTCAAATCCTTCTGCTATTCCTCATGGGGTTCACGTGCGAGACCTCTATTTGATCTTTTGCTCTGTAGTTTCAATCAGTGGATGGCCTACATGTGTGATCTAGTCACACAGTAGTATGCTTCCATGTAAATCAAATAAGCTCAATTCTAGCAAAACTCTGCATCATTTTAACACTCCTACCACTGCTTCAAGGAGGATCAGCCATAAAGAGCCTTCCTGTAGGACACGGAATTCACACTTGCCAAAGAAATCACTGCACGTGTAAATTAGAAACTAATCATCACTTCCTTTCTGGAAACAGTGGCAGCTTTGCCTTAGAGTTTATGTTGAAATGTACATTTTTATGAAATATCTCTCACTATAGTCAGCATCAATTTAGAAGTATCAAACACTGACTCCTAGTTCTGGCATGCCAGGAAATCAGAGAGAGGGAAGAGCAGACAAAGGGAATTGACAAAGACTTGGACTTTTCCGACACTTAAAGAAGCTAATTGTATCTGTAAATTCCTGGTTGTCAGATCTGTCACTACTAGGCTATTCCCCTGTTTCTTCATCATATATTTTTTCCCTAAAGTCTCTCAAAGAACTGAAGGGTTCCCAGAGATGAAAATGAACTTGACAATCACGTTGCAGCTCAAACTGATCCTGATTCTTTTAGTCACTTTTTAATTCATTGCAGATGGTGTAAATGGGATGTTTACTGCTGGCAGGTAATGAGTCTTGTTGTAGATAATAGTGATGGACGGAATCTCATGCCTGTTGGACAGCCCAGCATCTTAGCAGTCGTATATGGCTATCACCCATTGCTTTGCAGCACATAGAATATCGTGACAGTCTGCGAAGTCCAGCCCCTTTCTCCCAACAGAAACAATGGTTGGTAAACCTGAACCTCACTATTCACATATAAGTTGCCCTTATTCTATCTTCACCATCCACATGAGCAGACAGTCTAAGATGTGATCTAATGTCTACTGCTCTAAAAGGAAAATGTAATCTGTTTAAACATCCAAACATTCCTCTTCCCAGGTACTGCCATTCATCACAACTGTCAGTGCTTCTGTGGAAGAGTAATGACCCTCGGGCATGGGATAATGCTCCATAGGGGCCTTATGAATGCCACTGCCAAGCACAGGAATTGATCGGTTTTCGGTGGAAGACCTGCACTTACTCACTAAATTACAAGTGCCTGTTTACCCCTTATACAATAAAGTCTAGGTTAGGGAGCCACAGACCCTGCTGACTTTAATTGTCCCAAACATATGAGCACTAGATTTGGACTTGTCAGTGAGATAGATTTAAGCAGCTTGAAACTGAAAATTGGATCAGAGTCATTCAAAAATACATTGGAAAATAATGTAGGTATTGTTGCATTCCATCCCTTTTTCTTTTTTTAAATTTTTTATCAATGGAAGGTAACAACATCCTTCCATCCAATATAAACACAATTTTTTGAAAAACCAGAATAAGCATGCCAGTGAGAAGTTAACTGTTCGCTTCCTTCCTGTGGACTTCCCCTCTTCTGTGGATCTGTTCACATACTGTTTCTACAAAGCAGGATAAAGATGAACAGTTATATGGTATGAACCCACAATTTTCATCTCATCTCCAAGCAGGTATATTTCCTCATCTAACCTAATTTGACCTTTTCCTTGAAATCCTCTCTACTCTCACAATGTCACCTGCTTTTGTGATCAAATGTCTTTAGGAGATAAAATAACTTGCACTCTAAGACTGTTCATAATTTGGTAAATGCTCTAGTACTATGAAAGTTTTATCCAAAATATGTCTCTTCCTCAGCTCTCAAGCAGACATCATTTTTAAGGCTGAATATTCTCTTGTGATCTTTCCTTTGATCTTGTCTTTCTTAGTTCTAGTAGTGGTACTGTATTTTCAGGGCTTTTAGATTCTAGAAAGGCCACCATATTTTTCATATTTCTGTGATGTTATTTTCTAACATACCTTTGATGTTGAATTTTTGCCCAATCTTTTTTGTCAATAACCTTGGTAGTATTAAAAACTTTAATGACTACAGTTTATATTTTAGTAAATAAGTTTCACAAGTTCTGCTATTTTATCAGATCATAATATTTTTTTATGCTTTTATTTATTAAGAGGTAAAGTAGAGGTAGCCACAAATCAAGAGAAAATAAAAGATAACTTTTCAGGATGTAGCATACATACAAAACAATACTTGGTTACTTTCTTGCCTCAGAATTGTTTTCCAACCTGCATAGTTATGATTGAGTTGAATGGATTTGAATAGGTTCATTAGGTTTGACCCCCTGCAGAGAATTTGCATTTCCACTCCAGATATGCTGAATCAGAATCTACACTTTAACAAGATCTATAAGAACCACCTGGGAATCCTGTTAAAATGTAGATTCTGATTCAGTATATCTGGAGTGGAAATGCAAATTCTCAGGAGGGGGCTCTAGAATAAACATGTTTGAAGCTCTGGGCTCAACATAAATTAACAAAGGAAACTTATTCACAGTGCCTTTTTCAATTTTAATGAAGTTTACTAAGTAAAGAATGTTGTTGTTGTTGTTATTTGCCTTCCAGTTGAACCTGACTCATAGTGACCCCTCCTTGGGTTTCCGAGGTGGTATCGAATGGCCTTTATGAAATCACTGCAGTTAGCAGAGCTTTTTCTACGTGGGCTGTTGCTTCTGTTCCTTGGCTGTTCAGGGTTATGCCCAAGCTAACTATACTTTTGATGTTCATAATATTCTGATTATTATTATCTCTAACAGTGGGACTTCAGACACTTTCCCGGGAAGAGAAACTTACCATTAGATAAATCTCAAAAATTAATGAAATATACCAATGTGATAACAGGATTGGAAGCTCTCAGTATACAGCAGGGATGAAGAACTCTATCTGAGAATTAGGAATATGCTAAAAGACAATAAAAAATCATATAGTGAACTGAGTGAAATGACCTTTGATGTAAAGTGTCAGCTAAAAATGTCAATCCAATTCAGGATTGGATACAAAGGGACATTGTGTCACTGAGCAGAGAGGTATTAAGTTACCTGATTATCTTCTCTGGAAGAATGCATTATGGTTTAGACACTTTTATTACCTGAAAGATGTAGACAAATCAGGGAAGATTAACAACCAGTTTTATTAGGAGGTAGCAGATGAGCTGGTGTGAACAGTAGTGTTGTTAAGAGTTCTGTATTCTCTTCTCGGCTTTGAATGCTCTCATGTGGGAATAGTCCTTCTTGAAATTTAGATAGGATAATTTACATTCTGTTTCCCAGAGAAAGGGCAGTTTGGGAACTGAAAGGGAGGGGAAGTGTTTAAAACAGCATAAGGACATGGTGTGTTAGAAGAGAAGGAATTTCTGTTATAAGATTTTCATCTTTTATTAAAAACCAATAATAATAAAAATACAACCCAACAACAACAGGTTGTGAAACCTTCATTTAAATAAGCTCAGTATATTTAGTATTTACAATATGTCTTCTAGGAAGCACCTGGGTGCTACAAATGGTTAATGTGCTCAGCTGTTAACTGAAAGGCTGAAGTTCAAGTTCACCCAGAGGTACCTTGGAAGAAAGTCCTGATGATCTACTTTCAAAAAATCAGTCATTGAAAACCTTATGGAGCACAGTCCTACTGTCACACACATGGGGTCACCATGAATTGGAAATGACTCAATGATAACTAGAACTGGAATATGTCCTGTATTTATTCAATTTAATTGTTTTTTGTTCATAGAATAGGGTCATTTCATGATCTTATACTATTATGTTTATGTGTCCCTAGACATATAATTTGTAAGGTTATATGGGAATTCTCTTGTCATTTTACTTAAATCAGTTACCCTAAATTCTATTGTAGTTTTCTCTTAACACTCATCCTGGAGCTGTAACCTATAGTTTCAAAGGAATGCCCCTTTGGAAAAGACTCCCACTCTGCATTCTGAATGATTTTCTAGACATATTTTAAGATATAATTGCATACTTTATGAATTTCCACTGTTTTTGAATGTCACTGAAAAATGGTCGATATAATTTTCTAATTTACTAGTAAAGATAAGAAATCCATCTGAGTTGTCCATAAGCTAACAGTAAGTCACTATTTTTACACAGGCCATTTTTCCTGGCTGTATTTATTATAATTTACCTTTTATGAAAGGATTTCAAGTGGTAGACAAAAATGAATAAACTTTTCTTTTAAGCAATATTAGTGGCTCATCATTGTTTTTATCGCGTGCTATCAAATTGATTCCAATTCATAGTGACCCCATAGGACAGAGCGAACTGTCCCATTAGGGTTTCCCAGGCTGTAAATCATTACAGGAGCAGATCACAGGGTCTTTTCTCCTGTGGAGCAGCTAGTAAGTTCAAACAGCCTTCCTTCTGGGTAGTAGCCAAAGCACTTAACCACTGTACCACCCGGGTTCCTTGGTGGCTCGTTAAAGGCCCCAAAACATGGCATAATATCTTTCTCCCCAGACTTAATCTTTTAATTCTGGTAGGAAATGCCTATACACATAACAGAATTTCTTTCTTTCCTGATGTTCATTCAAATTATATTATGTCTTGACCCCAGTCATTTCAGTGATTGTTTCTGCTGATTCCTTGGAGGGGTGGATGGTGATGAAAGAGCAGGGCATTTAAGCCTACATTTAAAAGGACAGAAGAAGAATTTAGATGACATATGATCTTAGGCAGGTTTCAGAGAACAGAAGAGAAGACTTGTGATGAACCTTAGTAAAATGGGCCCATAGTCTTAACAACGACCTCACCCACTGAGGTCCCCAGTTTCTGATGACTTCCCTAGTTACTTTACTCTCTCTACCAAATAAGACTGCTTATTTTGCAAACATCACTACACTGTGCTCATGTTTCCTTTTCCTCTTCCTTTGAGGAAGAACAATTTTAGGCCAAATGCAAGCCTTTAAAGATCAAAAACATAGGAACTGCTATACTCAATAAGTCATTTTTCTGCTCCCTTATCTGCTCAACATAAAATATCTCAAATTCTCCATCAGGCAATACATTATAATGTTGTGAGATTACTTCCCATCTTCAGAGATTTTGACTTTTTCTTACCTATTAGTTGGGGTTCCAACTAATAATTTTCTTTCATATTGTTTGTCTGGTTAGAGATGAGAGACGTGAGCTACAGGGACATAAAGTCAGTGGCCAGATACCTGGTAATCTGGTACCTGAAAAGGGCTTCTCCTCTTATCTAGCCTTCCCTTCTTGCTCCTCTACCCTTCATTAGCTACAACTACAGTGATTGGGTGTGGAATCAGATCCGACTGCACAAACCTCCATTGGCTGCTGGCCATTTCAGCTAGAATAAAATCCAAACTTCTCACCATGAAGCCTGCATAATCTGGTTTCTGACTCCTTTTCTGATCATATCTCCAAAATACTTCTCATTCAAACTGGTAATTCTTTCATAACTCACATGCCTAACTCATTTTAGCCTCAGGACTGTTGGAATTGCTGTTCCATCTGCCTGAAATACTTTTCCTCCAGAACATCATTCATTTCTCCTTACCTGGCATCTTTCATCATGCTGCACTCTTATTTTTCTCATTGTACTCATCAGTAAGTGTTGGGGAGTTTACATGTTATTAACTATCTCTCCTAGCAAAATATAAGTTCCATAAGGACAGAGGAACTGTGAGTATTGTTCACTAATCCATTCCCAGTGTCTAAAACAGTATAGGAGCTCAAGAAACATTTGCTGAGTGAATGAATAAGAGAATGAGGGAACAAATAAAAGAATGACAGTCAACAATGGAAATGCCAGTTTTTACTCTACTCTTACTTTAAAGACATCTCAAAGTGCTTTAAAAATAAATATGTACTTTCCTAGCACATTGTCATCAAAGTATATTTTACTAATTAAAAGCCAGTCCTTAGAATATATTACATTCTGATCCAAAATCATGTAGGAAATTCATACTGTCAACTCTGGTCTCAAGTCTTGTAAATCCAGCTGATCCTGCAGCGTTTCTCTTAGAATACAGTTGTAAACCAAGCATGATTAATTTGAGCCTATGAATGGGTTTGAGGAGATTCCTCAATGCTTTGAAATGATACTGTGTCCTCCTTTGGGAGAGGATCCACAGCTTCCATCAGATTATCAAAGGAAGCTATTATCCAAAAAAGGCACAGAATTCTTTTAAGTAAAACCATTCTAATGCACTTTCCTCTTAACCCTCCCTGGATAGACTAGAAGCTTCCTGGCTTCAACATTTCTGCAGAGAGGATTACCTGTGAAAACACTATCATTTGCTGAGCATTTGCTCATCTTCAGCATTAACACAAGGTGTGCTGGGCCTCCAGGTTGGGGAGACTTTCTTGGAGCTCCTGGTGAAAAGCTGGTGCAAAGAAGACAGGAGGAAGGGAGAGTCTTTCTAACTATGTTCTTGATTCAAAGAAAGCCCACTGACCCCACTGTTTGTTTTTGTAGTTTTAGTAGCTTGTTTTCAGCTATACTGTTGTAGCCTTGAAGGCTAGATGAGAGGGAGAAGCGCTTTTCAGGTACCAGATTACCAGGTATCTGGCCACTGACTTTATGTCCCTGTAGCTCACGTCTCTCATCTCTAACCAGACAAACAATATGAAAGACAACTATAATTTTAAGTTTAGGTCAAACATTCTACTTATCAGCTTTGATGTATTATTTCTATGGCCTGTTGTTAAATTCATTTTTCTTTTTCTATGAAAAGTCAATGGATACAATAGTCTTCTTAATACAATGATTAAGACAGACTGTATACTTTTCCACACAATATCAGAGTGGAGTTAAGGGCTGATTTTACTGTTGGAAATACCATATTGTTACGGTAACTAAGAAGAGGAGTTTTCTAAGGATTTCTAAACTTGATAATTAACAGTGACAAAGCACATTTTCTCTTGTGAAGTTTCTATTGTGTCCATTGCTTTTCAACAGATCGTAATAATGAAGGAGAGAAAACAAGAAGACTACAGCAACAACAGACAGCTAACATTTATCAAGTGTCACCATGTGCCAGCTACTGTTCTAGGTACTTAGGAGTAATATCTCATTTAATTCTCCCAACAACTGCATCTATGAGAGCGATACTGTTATCCCTGTTTTAGAGATGAGAGAAGAAACAGAGGCAAAGTCAATGGCAAGTGGTATGTAACTGGTAAAGCCAGGGTTTGCAGCCAGATAATCTGATGCCAGCTCCAAACTCTTACTCACTATACTATTCTGTCTTCCTTTGTGGTAATATATGCTCTTTGAATGCAAAGATGCTATGTAGCAAATCTCAATCACTGTCTTCGTCTGACTTAGAGATGCTCACTTCCCCCTATAACTTTCTCATGACTCATTTTTTGCAACAGGACATAGGATACATACCTAAACCCTCACCTCACCTCAAAGCACCTTTAGCAAGTTGGTATTTAATCCCATTTATAACTATGTTGGATAGAAAGCATTTTATTACCCTATTCTCTGCATAACTGAATTATTAGCTATTTAATCTTGGGGGAATTTCTTAATCTAAGCCCTAGATTCCTCATGAAAGTCTTAGAAGTTTTCAATGAGATAACACTGGGTATTATCTGGGTAGTTGGACCATATGAAATTGCCATTTCTGTAAGTCAAAATGGTCAAATATTGGGAAAATCAAATGGTTCAACCTAGGGTAAATACTCAAATGTTACCTGCTATTGTTTGTTTCAAAGATTATTCTTACTCTAGAATCCTCTTCCAATCAATTATTTCTGCTCAGGTGGAATACATTGCTAGTAGGTGGCTCTGGAGAGGTGGAGTTGAATTTAACATAATTTTAATTTGTAATACATATTCTTAGGAGCTCTGGTAGCATAGGGCCTAAGGCACTTGACTGCTAACCAGAAGGCTGGCGGTTCAAACCCACCAGCCACTCCTCGGAAGGAAGGGTGGGCAATCTACTTATAGTGATACTGCCTTGGAAACCCAAGGAGGGGTCGCTATGAGTCAGGTCCGACTCAACGGCACATAACAACAATATATATTCTTAACTCTTACCACAATATTTACCTCAGAATGATACCTCAGAGATAGCTTGAAGAATGGACCTTAGAAGGCTAAATTTATAGAGTGTTATTGTTTTTCTCACACCTAGATAAACTTTTAATAGACAATTTTAAAATCCCTATCAAATTCATTGAGTTGGTTCATAGGGGCTGTATAAATTATCAGAAATTTAATGGCTTAAACAACACAGATTTATTATCTTACACTCCTGGAGGTCAGAAGTCCTAAAATCAAGGTGTTGGTAGGGCTGTGATCTGGCTGTAGTGCTAGGGGGGAATCCATTTCCTTGCCTTTTCTAGCTGCTAGAGGCCACCAGCATTCTGTGGCTCATGGTCCCTTCTACGACCTTCAAAGCCAACGGTATAACATCTTCAAATCTTTCTCCCTGATCTCTGTTTCTGTAATAACTATCCTTCTGTGACTCTGACTCTCCTTCCCTTTTAATGACCCTTATGCCTATATGGGGCCTGGATAATCTCCCTATCTCCTTAATCATATCTTCAAAGTCCTTTTTGCCATGTAAGGTAACATTTTCACAGGTTCTGAGGATTACTGTATGTACTTGTTGAGAGAGGGGGCTATTATTATGTCTAGAGTACCCAGGTGGTACAAGAACTTGGCTGCGTGGCTTCATTGGAGGTTTGAGTACACCCAGAGGTTCCTTGGAAGAAAGGCCTGGCAAATTACATTTTAAAAAAGTCAGCCACTGAAAAGTCTGTGGAACACAATTCTACTTTGATATATATGGAATGGCTATGAGCTGTAATTGACTCAACAGCAACTTTTTTTTTCTCCCCCTTATTGTTATGGGAGCTCTGTTAGCTTAGTGCCTGAGGCACCTGACTGCTAATCAGAAGGCTGGTTGTTCAAACCCACCACCCACTCCTCGGAAGGAAGATGGGGCAATCTACTTCCATAGTGATGCTGTCTTGGAAACCCAAGGAGGGGTCGCTAAGAGGGGTCAACTCAGCACATAACAACAACAACAACATTGTTATTATTCTATTACAGGGACCAACATACCTCAGGTACTCAAATTTCAAATAGCAAGCACGATACAATAGTATCTATCATTTCTTTAAAACTCATACCATGTTAGTTGCGTAGTATTTTTTATACATGTTGTTGTTGTTGTTATTTGCCGTCGAGTGGGCCCTGACTCATAGCGACCCCTCCTTGGGTTTCCGAGGCAGTATCACTATGGAAGTAGGATTGCCCAACCTTCCTTCCCAGGAGTGGCTGGTGGGTTTGAACCGCCAGCCTTCTGGTTAGCAGTCAACTGCCTTAGGCACTATGCTACATTTTATACATAGGTACTTACAACTTTTAAAGAGACAGTAACTTACAACTCCCCCTTGGCACATGTCTACAGAAACCAGAGTCTAGTTTGGTTTGTAGAGCCTGTTTTATCCCTTCACCCAGATTCAGTAAATACAACTTATACTCCAACTTATCCTTTTTTGTAGAATTCATCGTATAATCAATCTCTCTAGCCAAAGAATGAGTAATATTGTAAGTTATTTTGGAACTTCCTTGTAAAAACTCTATGGATAAAAGACATAGGTTTTTAGTTGAGGACTATCATGGACAGAATTCCAGCACATCTTATCAAAACCTTTTGCATGCCCTTTCCTCAGGCCCCATCTACAAATGGCCACAATAAGCTAAACTGCATTTTCAGGTGTTAAACCAATGACTATGCCTTCAGAAACCCCCTCCTTCAGCTGCTTGCCTGGGTAAACCTAACTCAAATGTCTTCTTTCTTCTCTCACCTAAAATATCTGGCTCCTTGACTGACAGCTCCTCTGTCCACTGTTGCCAGTGAATATTAGCCCTTAAACATCGATGCCTCATCAGCACAGGCTCATCATAACAGCAAAACATCCTTGTCCTGCTGGAAACCATTCAGCATCCAGAGGACTATCTTTATGCTGATAACACTAAAATATAAAATAATGCCAACAGCTGGTGCTACAAATGGCTTTTAAAAACGATGTTCATTCACTAAAATTCCTCTTGCTACTTTTGACATGAAACACGCAGTCTCTAATTATTCTGATCAAGACGGTGAAATACAAAAACAAACTTTAATTGTGTTTAACAGATATTTAATCAGGACTCACTGAACTACAGATTAAAGCTGAAATTCATAAACCATAATTACCCGATTGTCGCAATCTTTTGGTCCACATTCTCCTTCCGTCTGGGCGTCTGGCACCTTGCCCCGAATTTCTTTTACTGTCTTCTCAGCTTCGTTACTGTTCATGTTTTCCAGCAGAGATTTAGCACAGATTACAAAATATCTGTTCTTGGCAACTTTCTTCATTAGCTTTTTTTTTCTCTTGCAAAAAGTTTATTTTTTCTACCAGAGTAGCTGGAACAGGCATACGTTTATGGTGCTTTGATGACACGAACTAATTATATAGTTATCAGGACATAATACGGTAGTGATCACTGGAGTTACTATACAGTTACCACGTAGGTATCATGCCACTTCTCCAGTATACCATGCGGTGTGTCTCCGTCACCATGTAATTACCTCATGTCACTGCTGCATTGTTTTATGGAAACAACTTATTTCACCCTAACAAACCTTTTCTGGCACATTTGGAAAAAAATTAAGAAGAGAATTCTTAGTTCTCATTTCTAGCATAGCTCATTCTCAGTAAGACATTGACATGAGAATTTAAGAAAAATACTTGTCCTATCCTGAATATTTGCTTTTACACAGAGCAAGTGGGGCGATTCTGTTTTCCTTTGAATCACTCTACCCAGGTGAGAGAAGTAATTACCAATACACCGGCGGTCTATGGGTAATGAATGAGATCAGTTCCTAAGTGTATATTTAGTTTGAATTTGTAGGGACGTTGAAACAGGTGCATATAGTTCCTATTTAGCCTTCCTCCTCAGAAGGAAGGTTGGGCAATTACTTCCATAGTGTTACCACCTCAGAAACCCAAGGAGGGGTTGCTATGAGTCGGGTCTGACTCGATGGCACATAACAACAACTACAACAAAAGGGAGCTCTGGTGGCATAATGGTTAAAGCATTCGGCTACTAACCAAAAGGTCTGCAGTTCAAACCCACCAGCTGCCCCATGGGAGAAAGATAAGGCAGTCTGCTTCTATAAAGATTTATAGCTTTGGAAACCCTGTGGGGCAGTTCTATCTATATCCTATAAGGTTGCTATATATTAATACTGACTCGATGGCAGTGGGTTTTAGTGCAAGACTGAAGCCTTTTCAATGATTTAAAAGCTGCACATGCAGCAAGTGAAGATGATTATGATGAAGAATTTATTGGGAGCAGTGGTTGATTCAATGGCTGCAAAGTGAGGGCAAACTTATATAATGTATGAGGGCAAGGAATTTTCTGTTAATTGGACTTTTTTTTTTTTTTAACCCAGGGGCTTCCTGTACATACATTTTCTCTTTTGTTAAAAAACAAAAGACCAATCAATCAATCAATCAATCAATAAATAAATAAATAAAAGCTAACAAGCAAACAAACAAAAAATGCAAGAAGGAAGAAGAAAAAAAGCCCACAACAAAACAAAACAAAAACCCCATATCAACCCTATTTACTTAGGATTCGTTTAGTCTGGCACTTCCCCCCTTCCCTACCCTTTCAAAATCTCAGTCACTCACATTTGGTTTTTCCTAGAATTATGGTGTAAATCATTCTTGACAAGCTAGCTTAAAACTTCTCGCACTCAGTAGAAACACAAAACGCCACTGTAATTGAAACATGGAACTGAAAGCTTGAAAACTCTTTCTAACCAGTTCTTTTGGGCCAGTCTTCAGAAGAGCATGCCGAGTTTCTCTCAAAGTGCAGTAACCTCTATGTCACATAGGATAACATCACAGACCAAGGCAAGAGGATAAAGAGAAGGCACTGGCAAAAGAAAAGGTTGATGGTTCCTTTATTCCCCCCAGTTGGGCAGACAACTCTGTGAAGCAAGGACTGCAGTTGCTACTTATTTAATCTCAAATTGATGGCTTGAAGTCTGACCTCACTAAGACCTCTAGATATGACACACCACCTGAGACTTCTAGTTTAAAACAGGATGTAGTGGCTTACTTTGTAGCACAAGATGAAAGGTATTTCCAATTCTTTTATTAGTCACTTCCCAATCTAAGAGCTACCCATTGATTGTATATTTAACTCCAGTTGGGGTAAAAATTACCCCCAGATTTAGAAGGGCCAGAAAAATTGCTATCCCATCCTAGAGTACTGTTCTTCAGTCACACAGTTCCTCTAAATACAGCTGACAGCCTTTGAGATGCAAAATGCATCACTGTAATGTAGTAGAGGTCCCCTTCACTGCATTGCTAAATCTATTTAGCAGAATCTTCTTGGAATAATCTGTCCCTAGACCTGAGGATGTGCAGTGATTTTGAGCATTTTAAGCTAACGATAATGGTTAGTGCTGAGAACAGATGTACCTGGCTGTGATGTGATCTATTCCAGTAGGCTTTTATGAGCTGTTCATTCCTATTGACTTAGCATTTTATGTCTGTGCTTTTGCCTGGTGTGATGGTTGCATAGGGGTGTCATGTGTGTATTTTCCTGATGTGTGATGGCTGCACAGGGGGCTGTGTGTATTTTCTCAGTGCAATGGCTACACAGGGTGTTGTGTGTCTGTTTGCCTGGAGTTAGAGCTGCACGTGTTATTGTGTAACTGCTTCCTCTCTTTGATGCCTGCTTGTAGGGTCCTATGTGTATCTTTTTCCTAGTGTGATGGTTGCACTCATTGCTGTGTTAATGATGGACATCTCCAGCAATTATCTATCTATAGGATCCTGGGGAAAAAATTTGCAGTAAAATCAATAAACAGTGCTAGACAGGCCCTTGTAAACATGTAATGAGACCCCTGCATAAATGCCTTTTCCTACCATAGCATGTTAAAATCCAAGTGCTGTTACCTTATTGGTATTGGGATAAAATTTCTATGGTCTCTCCATCTCTTTCATATATTATAATCATTTGAAGGAGTTTGAGATTACTACTGGTTGGAGGGCTTTTACACATGAATCTATCTAATGACACTTTTCACTACATTGTCCTACACATCACCTCTTATACTCCATCTTGACTTTCTCTGGTATAATAGCTGATATTCTAAAAGTGAAAACGCCTTTCATTTATCCCTGAAGTCTCACCAAGCCCTCCTCACATGCCCCTACATCACACACACACACAAAACCCCTTCCCTTGCAGCTCTCTAGTCTTGCCGTATCCCTCCTGTGTTCACCAAATGGAACTGACAAAGGAAAGAACCAATGAGGTTAAAATCTTTTGAAACCCCTAGAATACAGATGAGCTGGGAGGCATCTGGAAACAAAACCAGACACTTGAAATCAAAGAGACAAGTAAATTACTATCCTAATCTAGGAAGAATAACTAAAGGTGTCAGTGGGGTTCCATTGATAGCACTTGGCTCTGGGCCAGAATGCCAAGGGTTCAAACTCCACACCAGGCTTTGGGCTCAGGCCCAAGACTTGCCACTGCAGGGTGTAACAGCATGTGTGGCAGTGTTAAAGGTGTCAGCCTTCTGCAGAGAGGTTAAGTCCAAGTCCTTGTGCCTGCTTGTCATTATACCCTAGAGGGCTGGAGAGATAACCCTAGCTTCCTCGCCAGTGTCTTTCTTGGTAGGACAGGTTGTGAGGAAATTACCAGTGCTCTGCAGCAGTATTTGCTAATATCAGTATCATACAATTAGTAAAACACCCCTTCTCTGATGAGAGCCGAGGTGCTTGAAGACATAAAACATGTGCAAGAAAATCCAACTGCACCCCTCCCCCTAAAGAAGAAGGAAAAACGAAACAAAACCCGATGTCTGTCCTAAAGATTCTTCCATCAATGCAAAAAGCTAAGTTTGGAAAACTAAAATCACGTGTCTAAATGAAAGGAAATGTTTTCATTGGAACAGCTTACATGTCTGGTACACTTGCATAAAAAGTATTGCATAGCAGTTTAGAGCTAAAATTGCTATAAAATGCTTAATACAGTAAGAATAATTATGAGATTTTGCACGCACAGCTGGTATACAACTAAAGTCTCAGCCACAGATTCAATGAAGCATGGGAAAATCATTTATAAAAATTCCTGGTATGCCAGTTTAATTCACCATCAACAGCCCATCAATACTTCCTCCCTTCTTTCGATGGGTAGGGAAGATACCTACCTTTCTTTTCTTCTTTCATGGATGTCATTAATACTTGATTCAAGAAATTCTATTCATTTTGTGACAGTAGCAATATAAGTTATAACAGGACATGAATGACCTGAATAAAAAGGCTTCTCCACTGAACAAAGTTACAAATAGTAAATAATCAACCACAAGACCAAATTATTACATGTACCTTCAGTACACTCCCCTTTCTCATCTCCATTTTATTCTGTTCCTCTACCTTTTCTTACATCCTCTCTTCTTCTTTAAGATTCAAATCCTTGAGTGGTTTCCTGGGTGCTCTGAATCCTGCCACAGGGCACCTGGCTTTGCCTTCCTCTGGCTAACACCCCAAGGACAGAACTCTTCCTTCATTTTCTCCCTAATCAAAATATAATGGCTCTCTCTTTTCCATTCCTTCCAGCTTCTGCTCCAGCGATTAATCACTTGAAAAGAAGCTAAAGTAATTTGGATGAGTTGTTAATGTTTGTTAATAATTTAAAGTAGTTTATTTCTTGATGGGAAAAAATGAGTTTAAGAGTCAAAGAAGAATCTCTTTATTGTAGTTGTTTAGCCCTGTGGAAAATGCCATCATAGGTAGTAGGGTGATTCTAATCAGTGGTATTATTGTATGCTACGCTGCATTGTCTTGGTTATAAGGAGAGAAGCCACTGTGGACATATGCCTTGGAAACCCTATGGGGCAGTTCTTCTCTGTCCTGTTGGGTCACTATGAGCTGGAATTGACTCGATGGCAGTTAGTTTATTGAAAAAAAAAAAAAATTATGGGTATGGGGGGCAGACACTCTGAGGTCCGAAGACAGCATGGTATAATATATAAAGAACTGGACCAGAATCAAGAAATCCATGTTTGGGTACCAACAAACTTTGCCAGTAAGTGGGCAAGACATTCAGCTTCTTCAGCTGAGAAATGAGAGCCTTGGATCAGAAAATCACCATGGTTCCTTCCACCTTTGTTCTTCCACAGTTCTCTGACTGAAGGCCAGTCAGCTCTCTTGGCTTAAGTGTCTCCTCCAGCTCTGAAAAAAGATGGTTGTCATTCCATATGGAGCCATCCTAACTAAAGAGGTGTTGATGCCCACCAATAAGTTTTAAATTCTCTGCCTACTAACTGGGAGCTCTGGTAGCATAGTGCCTAGGGTACTTGACTGCTAACCTGAAGGTTGGCAGTTCAAACCCACCAACCACTTCTTGGAAGGAAGTTTGGCCGATCTACTTCCATAGTGATACCGCCTCGGAAATCCAAGGAGAGGTTGCTACGAGTCAGGTCTGACTCGATGGCACATAACAACAACAACAACCACATCAAAAGTCTACTAACTGTATATACTTCTTTTGATCTGTCTGCTTTGTGCTATTCAGATATTTCCTAAGCATCATTTTTTCCTCATTTACTTAATTCAAGAAACATTTAATGAGCACTTTCTATTTATGAAACATAGAATTGGTTTCCGAAGACAGGGTTGAACAGGACATCACCTCTGCTTCCTAAGAAGCACAATGTTTCTACTATTCTTATCTATTTTCTCTCTTTCCCTCCCTTTTATTTCTATGCATGAGCCCATATGTATACTACTAGAACTATAAAAGTAGTAGAGAAAAAAAAAAATAAGAGGATTAGACTTATCTGACCACATTTCAATGTACTATTAATCTTCAACAAAAAATATGCTAATGATTTGCATTCACAAATTAGAGGCATTCAAATATGCACTCAGTAGCATAAAGAATATTTCTTAACATGTATTTTGATGATCTGGGTTTCAGTCCCAGACAATGCACCTCAAGGGCAGACACCACACGTCTGTCAGTGGAGACTTGCATGTTGCTATGATACTGAATAGGTTTCAGCAGAACTTAACAGACTAAGATGGATGAGGGAGAAAGGCCTGGTGAACAACTTCTAAAAATCAGACAATGAAGCACCTCTGGATCTTAATAGTCTGATCCTGTTGTTCATGGGGTAACTATGAGTTGAAGACAACTTCATAGCACCTAACAACAACAACACTTTGTGACAGGGCCAACAATGTGGGGCACAAGAAGATTGTAATGATAAAATAGTCTCTTCTGGAAGTCTGATAAATTCTAGGATAAAATCTGTGACTCCTTCTTGTAAATAGCATCTGTGAAAATGATATCACAGAATATTTTTCTTTAGTCTTTCCCCCACCTCCAATTTTGCATTCTGATCCCTCCAAACACTTTTTTGTGTTTTAATAGTAATATCTGCCACTTATGGAGTACAAATTTAAATGCCAAGCACTTCAGATACATATTATGGGTTTCTTTTTTTTAAAAAAAACCTCTACACTGTTGATACTATTACCTCACTTTTGTTTTTGTTGCTGTCCAGTCCCACACCATCCCATGATCAGCTGCAGATCGGACCACTGCAATCCAGAGAGTTGGTTGGCTGATTTCTGGAAGTAGATCACCAAGCTTTCCTTTCTAGTCTGTCTTAGTCTGGCTGTTGTTGTTGTTATGTGCCATCGAGTCGGATCCGACTCATAGTGACCCCTCCTTGGGTTTCCGAGGCAGTATCACTATGGAAGTAGATTGCCCCATCTTCCTTCTGAGGAGTGGCTGGTGGATTTGAACCGCTAGCCTTCTGGTTAGCAATCAAATGCCTTAGGCACTACGCTACCAGAGCTCCCGTCTTAGTCTGTCAGCGCTAGTAAAACCTGTTCAGTATCTTAGCGAACCTCCACTGCCAGATGGATGATGGCTGCACATAAGGACATCGGCCGAAAATGGAACCTAGGGCTCCTGCATGGAAGGTGAGAATTCTACCACTGAACCCCCACTGCCACCAGCCTCACTTTAGAGATGTTAAAACAAGCTTGAGGACATTAAGTACTGTGTTAAAGATAATACAGGTAGTGTGCTGAGTTGGGATTGAAACTCAAGTCTGTGTTTGTCTATACTATACGGTTCCATAACTATTTCTTGGTTCTACCAAATCTAACTTGATTTGAAAAATAAATGCTTGAATGCTTTGTTAGCAAGCAAGGAAAATACTTTTCATAGTCTTTCTTCACTTTCGTTCATTTCATTACATATAGTGAAAGGAAAACAGGAGATGGTTAAGATTTTTCTAAGTAGATCTGGCTGCCTTTCATATTTATTTGGACTGAAAGTAATAAATTAAATTTGAGGCTCTCAATCAAAGTAAAAGACTCAGTTATTTGCCATCTGAATGAGTATTTGTTATTAATTGATCAGACATGGATAAGGTGTGTTATTACAACTATATTTGTGAGGGATGATTTATGTTGTTCTATTGCATATTGCTTGTGCTGTTTTTCATTTTCTTATACTTTGGACTTTTTGTTTTGTTTTTATGAATTTAGTCACAGTTGGTTGTGTTTTGAACTTTGTAAAACTGTAATACTAAGGAAATTAAAAAAAGAAAAAGAAAATATTTTTAAAATGATGTCAAAATCAAATCTACCCCTCACTAATTTGATTTGTAGGAAATGGAGAACAAAGTATTGGAAGCAGAATGTTTTTAAATACATCCTAATTACTTCAATGTGCAAATGCATTGACTAAATTGAAGCATGCATTTAACACTTTGCACTTCAATTGTGCTTATTCATCTAAGTTCTATAGATAGCAATTACACAAAAAAAACAGGAGATAAACTTCACTATACTCAGCCATCTACCATTATTGGGATCAACCCACAGTTCTAAAGTTTGAACTCACCTCTCAAGTCAACTCACTTTAGACTAATGCAAAGATCATCAGTCCAAAAAATATAAAATAACAGACAATTTACTGCAGCTACTTAGGGTTTTCCCAGTTTGCCCTGTATTTCATATTCTTTTCTTCTGCCTCCAGTGGCATGGAGCACAGAGCTGGGGGCAGCAAGGAACCTGGCAAGCAAAGCCACATAGGCCTTTAGTAGGGTGAGTGCTTGGGAGTGATATTATGGGGACTGGAGATTATCCTTGATGAATCCAGAGATGGAGTCATGATGCCAGATTTACTCATAGGTTAGTCTGGGACCAGATGCACCAGAACTCCCTGGGGAGCATGATAAAGATACAGATGTCAGTGTCTCACCTCAGAGCAAATCAACTGAATTACTATTTCTTGGGAGCTCTGGTGGTGTAGTGCCTAAGGTGTTTGACTGCTAACCAGAAGGCTGGCGGTTCAGACCTACCAGCCACTCCTAGGAAGGCAGACTGGGCAATCTACTTCTGTAGAGATACTGCCTGGGAAACCCAAGGTGGGGTCGCTATGATTTGCAATCGACTTGACTGAAGTGAGTTTGGTTTGGTTTTTTGAGGTGGAACTCAAAGATCTACATTTTGAACAAATTTCCCAAATAATTCTTACTAAAGCCTGCTCTAACACCTTCCCTGCTGTCACAGTCCTCAAGATGCATGTACATGTACAATGACCCACCCTGGGAGGTGTTCACTAGAGTAAGAAGAGCCCAAGAGTTTACCCAGGCATACTGTTGTTTGATATGCAATATTTCATCCAGTCTCCACAGCAAGATCTGTAAGTATTATTATTATTCCCATTTTTCAGATGAGGAAATAGAGATTCAGACAGATGTAGTAACTTGCCATGGGTGACACACAAAATTGAAAGAGCTCTTGAAAACGACACCACTTCAGCTCTTAGCCTTATAGAAAAATATGTTCTCAAGAATGTTTACTCCCAAAAATGTTCACTATTTGGTGATATCATCATTGTTAAAAAAACTTTCCTAAATACTAGTATGACTGGGTTATATAATAATATATAGTGTGCGTGTGTGTGTGTTTGTATCCAAGTAACTTTTTCCTTAGACCATTTCATAGGCACTAACTACATCTAAACTGAGCTGCTAATCCATGCAACAATCGTGTACGTGCTGTGCCAGAACCTGAGGTAACAAAGATAAATAAGACACAGCCTCTGCCTTCACTGGACTTAACAGTTCTGAAAAAGAGATGAGCTTGTGTACAAATGGTTCTGGGTTAACAGTCAGTGGAGGCCTGAGGGAGAACGGATGGTTCATTCTCCTGGCAAAAGAAGAAAAAGAGGGTGAGGTCTGGAAATTTTTAGTTACCCCAGACTTTGCCATTGGCTAGTGTAAGGAATTTAGATTTTGAAGAAGACTGAATTTTCACTTACACAGTTTTGTTAAAAAGGGGGAAGACTAACTTACTTGTATATTTTGAGCTGATAAAACTTTATCTGGTCCATTCTTTCTGGCATCCAACTGGGTTTCTTTTTTGGCTAGGTTTCTGGGTACAGAGCCAAGTAAGTTGTTATGTTTACTCATTCTTATATAGAGCAGCTGAGATTCTATTCTTGAGATGGGCATCTAATAAGGTTTATCAGTAGTATTTTATCCCACCCAATAAAAGTGACTCTACAGTGACATATTGACTTTGTCCTTTACTTCATTTTCATCTGTTTCAATTACTCAAAATGCTATCACTGGATTATTAAATATTTACAATAAGAAAAATTTAGATGTTAAAAACAACTGAAAATATAAAGGGTGATCTAGGTTTCTTCCCTTGAGATAAGAGATGATCTCATATACATGTAAATATGGTTTGAGCACATTAATGTCAGAACTGACTGATGGACTAAAGAAAATTAGGTTCTGGAATACTGAAGTCAGCCTGATGACCTAAGGTAAATATAAAAAGATCCAAAAAGGAACAGAGGGACTCTGAGAAAAACTGGGCAACAGAAACAATGAGATGCTATTCAAGTTGGTGAAGATGAAAATTTATAGCCCAGATATTTCAGAAGCTTAAGAAGTTTGAAAAGTAAAACATACTATTCCATTTAAGAGACAGCATACAGTAGACAAGTATTTGTAAATTGAATTATTATCAAATTTAGGATACATTAGATTATTTACTGTTTGCTTAAAATTTTTATTTTTCTAATCAGAGTAATGCATGCTATTTTTAGAACATTTAGAAAGTTCAGGCAAAAGAAGAAATAAATATAATTTTAATTCCACCATACAGAGATAACTGCTGTTTATAGTTTAATATATTTCCTTCCATTGTAACCTCATGCTTTCATTTTTCTAATTTGGGATGTTAAGTATACAGATTTGTTTATTTCTTTTTAATCTGGCTTTTTCAGTTGCATTATTTTATGAGCATTTCCTCATAAAAATATCCTTCAAAATATCTTTAATACTATGTGTAATTTATAGCTACACATATATATTACACATAGTGATATATGCCTCATTTTTTTTCTTGCAGAGCTGGTGGATTTGAACCATTGATCTTTTGGTTAATAGTCCAATGTTTTAACCACTGTGCCACCAGAGCTCCTTGAGGTATATATGTATGTTTATATAATATATATATATATATATATA